>NC_064628.1:683630639-683933669 GCF_023864275.1 Schistocerca cancellata
GATATTGTTAAGCCGTGTAATCAAAAAAGTTTTCCTCCTTCGAGCACAACGTCCATTTTCCACGCGATGTACGAGTATTGCGGTTTACGTGTATCTGTTGAGTGCGGGTGACTAATGGGAGTGTGGTGCCACGTTTTTGCTGTGTGTAACGAATGAATGGAAGTGGTGAAACCCGGTACCGACACATACGTTACTCCTCTCGAAGAGCATCAGGGGCACACCGGGTTTAACGCACCACCACCTAAGGAGATGTTGGTTCTTAACATCTGCACCCGACAAACGGATCATGATCAGCAGTGGCACATGTCCTCACTCCATGAGACACTGTGTAAAGATTTGGAATTTAATCCAGAAAACTGTGCAAAGTATGGTGATCCGCAACTTTTCGCCAGAATCTCTCATCCGATTGCGGCCAAACATTGCTGGTGAAAATTGTTACACCACCAGCTTTCGAACCAGCTACTTCCGACGATCACCTTACAAGCATGCGTTAGCAACCTAGTCTACCACGGGGGGTTTTGTGGGATTCAAAACGGTATATTGTTATTGACTACGTCATTGTTATTGATTACGTCGTAAACAGAAAACAGCTGTCAAATAAAGATTTAAAAAATGCAGTCTTTTATTAGGGTAATGCACTTTCACACATAGATATAGGGTCAACAGGGAAAGTTAAGGATTTGAGGACCAGATTGTTGGAATACCCGTCATATTCATCAAAATCGGACACATCTGGAATCCATCCTTAGCAACTGGTACATCCGAGGTCTACGCGCCAAGTCATCCGCCACTGGAAAAAGCGTGTCGCACTGAGCGGTGAATACTTAGAGAAGGACTAAGCCATCGCCAAGTTTCATGGTCACAGCATGATTCCACTTCCCGCATAAGCTAAATACACTTCTGGCCACCGTAAATGCAACACCCTGAAGGAAGCATTCGAATCAAGTGAAATTTACACCATGAGTTTGCAGCGATGAGATATGCAACTGATTAGAATTTCAGCGCAGACGCACATCACGCGCGCCTGTGGCGCCACCTCATAGCGCCATTTGAGGCTTGGCGATTTCGATGACTGTACGTTCGGCACGTGTGTTTACCTTGTGGTTGTTTCATAAGACGATCAGTTATGCCTCGTAGAAAACAGCGAACATCTTTTGATCAAGTATCCGAGTTCGACAGAGGAAGGATAGTGGCTTACCGAGATTGTGGATTATCATACAGAGAAATCGCTAGTCGTGTTGGACGAAACCAAACAACTGTAATGCGGATATGCGACCGTTGGATGCAGGAGGGTACGACGGACGGACGTGCTCGATCGCATTCACCTCGGTGCACCACTGCGCGTGCTGATAGGCAAAATGTGCGCATGGCAGTGACGGATCGCTCAGTGACATCCCGAACCATAGCACAGCACATTGCGTCTGTAACGCATCATCCAGTGTCTGCGCGTACCATTCGACGCCGTTTACAGCAGAGTGGTCTGTCCGCAAGACGTCCATTGCTTCGTCTACCATTGACGCAGAACCACAGACGTCTCCGTAGCCAATGGTGTGATGACAGACGGATGTGGACGGCAGAATGGAATGACGTTGTCTTTACTGACGAGGCACGCTTCTGTCTGCAGCACCACGATGGTCGGATTCGAGTGTGGAGACACCGTGGAGAGAGGATGCTGGACAGCTGCATTATGCACCGCCACACTGGTCTTGCACCGGGTATTATGGTATGGGGCGGTATTGGATATTACTCTCGCACGCCTCTAGTACGCATTGCCGGTACTTTAAATAGCCGGCGCTACATATCCGAGGTGCTGGAGCCAGTTGTCCTTCCTTACCTTCAGGGCTCGGCCACAGCCATATTTCAACAGGATAATGCGCGACCACACGTGGCACGCATTGTCCAAAGGTTCTTCGTCAATAACCAGATTGAATTGCTTCCCTGGCCGGCTCGCTCTCCGGATCTTTCACCGATAGAAAACATGTGGTCCATGGTTGCTCAACGAGTGACCCAGATTACATCCCCAGCTGCCACACCAGATGATCTTTGGCAACGTGTGGAAGCTGCTTGGGCTGCTGTACCCCAGGAACACATCCAACGTCTCTTTGACTCAATGCCGAGACGTGTGGCACCGGTGATCTCCAACAATGGCGGCTACTCTGGCTACTGATTCTGGCAGGAACCACATGTCACAGACGTCTGTAAACGTAATCATTTGATACTTGGTCAACATGTTATCTACAAAATAAATTTTGTTGTGCTACCTCTTTTCTTTCTTGGTGTTGCATTTACGGTGGCCAGCAATGTACATTGTAAAGGCTACTTCTGCGTAACCTACAAGTGATTTCATTTAGTTAATCAGTATTTCAGAAACCATATCATATGATCACTTTTACTGCCGCTTTAGCGTGAATTACAGCTATATGAGCAATTAATATTTCTTTGTGGAAACTGATATTCAGAAATAGCATTCAATTTTGGTGCCTAGCTTCTCTTTTGGTGTCTCGAAGCTAGTTTACAGAAACTACATCTTGTCCAATAAATTTTCAAGTAAAACTGATTAAATAAAATTTTATAATCTCTTAAGCTAACGTGTTTCAAATAACATATTTAGTTGTATAACATAACGGCCGTCTTTATTAAATGTAATAAAATCTTATTAAGACCAGACGCGAAACACGTCTGTTGTTAATAAGACTTTTATTACAGGTGATAAAGACGGCAATTAACTTATACAACTTGTATACGTGCAAATGCGGGAAGGAGAATCCAAACAAGCAAAGAAGACAACATATTTGGCAGCGTGTTAAAAAAGAAACAGACTATTCTTGCATACACACAACAGCTCTACCCTTTTATTGCTTTTGTTTATTTAAAATGAAATGATAGTGACGTACTTTGCTCGAGAAGTACTATGATTACGTAACGCGCAAAATCATAGCTGAATGCAATGCTCGTGTTAATTGCTGACAACTTCAAATAATTGTTGTTTCATTATTATATCAAATGTATAGGGTAATTGTGCTATAAACAGCTCAGGAAAACTAATCCAAAGTGTATAACGTTGTACAATTTATGTTCGATATCGTATCTTAATGTATGAAATTTAGCTTATTCTCCGATGCTTTACAAGGCGATAGTTAAAATTTTATGCGTACTGTTCGAACGTGTTTCTGATATTGGCACACGCAATATATTTTCTATGTATACGCAGCCTGATTTGCTTTCTGTACTCTGTGGTCGACTGATTTCGACAGTCATACGTAGACTGACATTTGACGATGGAATTATACAGGATGTAACAAAAAGATATGGATAAGCTTTCAGGAAACATTCCTCACGTATAGAGGCAAAAAGAAATGCTTTTTTATGGGCATGGGTCTGGAAATGCTTTATTTCCATGTTGGACCCCTACTTCTCTTCAAATCACATTAATTATGGGAAACACACACAAACAGAACGTATCAGCATTACATGATAACAAATGTTCAAAATATGCTCTTATTTACGTGTGGTTAGGATGTACAGTAAGTTGTAATCCGTAGTTTCACCTCCAGTGTTTATTGTTCCAATGGAATGAAGGTAATGCTGACATGCGACTCACTTCAGCGCTCGAATGAGATGCGAATAACATCATTGCTCTACTAGCTTAGGTACATAGCAGAAGCTGTTTAGCACTGATCATGGGCTGTTCAAGCATGAACTGTTTAGTGTTCATAACGGACTTGATTTCCGGTACAGTTAAGTGGAAGTGTACCCTTACGTGGAGTTGGGAAATGCTCATTTGCTGTAAGAATTAGCAGATGGTAATGCCGGTGGCGCTCAAAGTTTGCATCGGTAGAGGTCTGTTGAGCGACGGTGCTCCAACGGGACGACGTTTAAAGCAACTGATCGTCGTCTTAGGGAGCACACGGTGTTCAAGTCTGGTACTACACATGATGAACACTAAACAGTTAACGCTGAGTGTCTGATGCCAAGAGATCAACGAAATTAGTCACAAGTCAGCAAAAGGAATGAAGTGACTCACATGTCAACATTACTTCCGGTGAACTTAGGAATTACAACGTACTATACATCCATCCAAACGTAACATGTAGGATGTTCTGAACATCTAATGGAAGGAAAAGTTTCATGTAATTTGGTACGTTCTGTTACTGCATGATGTTGCATTGTTATGTGATTATGAAGAGAAGCAGAAAATGAACTCTAACAAGGAAATGAAGCATTTCCACACTCACGTCCGTAAAACGCGTTATTCGAACATGTATGAGGAGTGTTCCTGGAAAGTTTGGCGATGGATTTTTGGTACGCCTCTGTATAAAAAAACTGACTGGAGCATTTCAGACGTATATCAGATACGCTAAAGCGCCAAAGAAATTTGTATAGGCATGCGTATTCAAAAACAGAGATATGCAAACAAGCAGAATGCGGCGCTGCAGTCGGCAACGCCTATGTAAGACATCAAGTGTATGGCGCAGTTGTAAGATCTGTTACTGCTGCTACAAAGACAGGTTATCAAGATTTGAGTGAGTTTGAACTTGGTGCTATAGTCGGCGCACGAGCGATGGAACACAGCATCTCCGAGGTAGCGATGAAGTGGGGATTTTCCCGTATGGCCATTTAAAGAGTGTACCGTGAATGTCAGGTGTCCAGTAAAACATCAAATCTCCGACGTCATTGCGACCGGAAAAAGATCCTGCAAGAACGAGACCAACGACGGCTGAAGAGAATCGTTCAACGTGACAGAACTGCAGCCCTTCCACTAATTGTAGCAGATTTCAATGCTGGGTCATAAGCAAGTGTCAGCGTGCAAGTCATTCAACGAAACATCATCGCCGGCCGCTGTGGCCGAGCGGTTCTAGGCGCTTCAGTCTGGAACCGCGCGACCGCTACGGTCGCAGGTTCGAATCCTGCCTCGGGCATGGATGTTTATGATGTCCTTAGGTTAGTAAGGTTTAAATAGTTCTAAGTTCTAGGGGACTGTTGGCCTCAGATGTTAAGTCCGATAGCGCTCAGAGCCATTTGAACCATTTTGAAAGATCATCGATATGGGCTTTCGGAGACGAAGCCCCACTAATGTACCCTTGATGACTGCACGATATAAAGCTTTACGCCTCGCCTCGGCCCATCAACACCGACATTGGACTGTTGATGACTGGAAACATGTTGCCTGGGCGGAGGAGTCTCGTTTAAGATTGTATCGACCGGAGGGACATGTACGCGTACGGAGACAACTTCGAGAATCCATGGTCTCTGCATGTCAGCAGGGGAGTGTTCAAGCTGGTGGAAGCTCTGTAACGGTGTGAGGCGTGGGCAGTTGGAGTGATATGGGACCTTTGAAACATCTAGATACGACTCTGACCGGCGACACGTACGTAAGCATCCTGCCTAATCATCTGCATCCATTCATGTCCATTGTGCATTCTTATGGACTTGGGAAATTCCAGCAGGACAATGCGACACCCCACAAGTCCAGAATTGCTACAGAGTGGCTCCATGAACGCTCTTCTAAGGTTAAACACTTCCGCTGGCCACCAAACTCCCCAGGCATGAACATTATTGTGCATATCTGGGATGCCTTGCGACCTGCTATTCAAAAGAGTTGTCTCTCGTAGTCTTAAGGATTTATGGACAGCCCTGCAAGACACACGGTGTCAGCTCCCTCCTGTACTACTTCAGACGTTAGTAGAGTCCATGCCATGTCGTGCTGTGGCATTTCTGCGTGGCCACGATGGGTCTACCCTATATTAGGCAGGTGTACCAGTTTCTTTGGCTCTTCTGAGTGAATGACATAAGTACAGTTGAACAGCCAAAAGTCATTTGTCAAAATGGGCCACACAAGAAAGTACATGGCGGCTCTTCAGTACTGGTGTGTTCGCGGCCCCTCTCGCACGCCTCTGGAGATCCAGGCTGCAGCTCCAGCGGCTCTCCAGGCCGAGCCCACGTGGGCAGATCACTTTCGCTTTTACCTTTCTACGGATTGTGTAAGAAGCGGCCGCCGCTTTCCACCAGTCATCCGGAGAATTTCCTGCTCCTTCCGCGGCGGCGGCAGCCCTACACCCGTTGCGCAACGGCCGTCCCACAAGCGGGTCACCAGCGGCCGCGGCGTCGCCAGCATCCGTCCCCCCGGGCAGCAGGTGCGGCCTTGCTGGGGACTGTGGGGCGCTGGCGGGTCACCACACACACCGACACCGACGTCTCTTGTTCCGTCGCTCTCCGTAAAGAGGAACATTGAGCACTGTACGACCACTGCGACGAGAGCTATCGGAAGTCAGTAGCAGGAAAGGACTCAATCATTGCTCCGTGAGATTACCCGGATCTGGGATCGATGCTGCCTAGTTACAGTAACACTGTGTCCGGGGGCAACTGGTCCAGCAACCGGAAAGCGGCAGGAAGCTGTCAGCTAGCAACAGTCGAGGACGAGACTTTGCCTTATTTCTACAGACGATATTTCTAACGTACCAGAAGAGTCCAAAAAAAAAGTGAAATTAGTCTTTGTTATTGTTGTGGGCTTCAGTCTGAAGCGTGGTTTGATGCTGCTTACCATAGTAGTCTGTCCCATACAAGCGTTCTCATCTCGGCAGAACTATTCCAGCCTGTATTCACTTAACTTGATTACTTTATTCTAACCTTGATCTTCCTCTACGAATCTTACCGTCCATACTTCCCTCCGTTATCAAATTGGCAATTCCTAGATGCATCAGGGTAAGTCGTACCAACTCATTCCTTCTTTCAGTTAACTTTCTCCATAGACTTCCATAGGTCGTATGCTACACACCTGGTTAGTAGACTCTACTATTTCGGTGAAATGTCGTCGCCCCAGGCGGTCGAATACTAAAGGGCGCCTATTTTTGCATGGAAGCGTCAACGAATATTTTGTCTCTAATAAAAGTGTTCTCCACGACGTGATATATCACTCCTATACATTTGCGACAATCTTTTGAAACGCCCTCTGTTAGATGCTTTAAGAAGAAGAGCGCATGTCAGGTGATTGTATAGCTATACTACTGTGATTCAAATTTAATAGTAGGGAGCTGGAAGGAGAAACACCTAGCAGATACTGAAAAGCTTCGAATGGTTTCGTGTTTCTTTTCATTCAAGCTCTTTGCAATGCATATCATGAAGAAAAGTGTTTAAAGAGCTCTCTACATGTTTTACTATGTATTATCGAGGTCTCACCGTAACCGCGAACAGAGGTTGCAAAATAGTTAAATATTTAGCGAGAGGTATCAGTTTTAACGCCGGCCGGGTTGACCGAGCGGTTCTAGGCGCTGCTGTCTGGAACCGCGCGACCGCTACGGTCGCAGGTTCGAATCCTGCCTCGGGCATGGATGTGTGTGATGTCCTTAGGTTAGTTAGGTTTAAGTAGTTCTAAGTTCTAGGGGACTGATGACCTCAGAAGTTGTCCCATAGTGCTCAGAGCCATTTGAACCACTTTTTCAGTCTTAACATCTTTGAAGAGCATTTAAGAAACACGCTGTGCTTATGATTGCCATTAGTTTACCGGAGAGTTCACACCTGATGTGGCACTATGACTTCAAGCGCTTCTCAGAACTATACATGAACCTTCACGACGATATGCAGGAGTGTGAATAAAACATATATCTCTTTGACTGATGAAACAACCGTGCATAAATCTCTGACCGCCGTCTTCAATCGTGCTTTCTCCGCTGTCACATTTACACAGCGGACGCCTTTTCTTCCTCTTTACATCGTAATGTTTTTTCCTTTGTTGCAGCTTAATGAAAAGGGAAGTCCAATATGTAACCTCAACTGAACTAGAGGTCGCCGGAGAGAGCAAACGGTCGTCTCCTTGATGGAGATATTAGGAACACATTTTCGAGCTAATGGACTGATTTATGGGTTTAATTAACGCCTTAAATATCAGCAATGGCCGTGGTTGTATTCCTGCAGGCAGTTTTAGCGAAAATCTTGGACCAGTCACACACGATTATGGCCCTGACGACCCTTCGTATTACTATCGTCGAGTTCGATACGTCGGGTAGTCAGTTCCTTTGATATTCGATTGCTAGATCAGTACATGCAGCGAACAGGTACATTCTGTACATAACAACCAACAACTGCGACATAAACATTTCCTTTCGAGTTTATCGCTTGGCAGCCTGGTGAAACGAGATTATTCTGCATTGTCAAAAAGTGTTGTGATAATAGTTTCTTATGATTACATCGAGTGACACACCAAGGAATCTCTAGAAAAATACGTAAGTTTTTATTATATCACTTTCTGTTACTATGGTAAATAAATTCTAGAAAGAGAAATTTTTTAGTGCAGCGAAACGACAGCCCCAGGAGTTCGACCTGTCAATTTCATTATGGCTGAATGAACAGGAGGCGCCTGTGGCGGCAGTTTATGTCTCGGGCGCCAGGTCGGATTCGCGTGCATCCGGTGATTGCGCAACTTGGCTCTGCCTTGCCCGTTACGAGCTCCTCCTGGCGCATATGTGGGATGATGACCCTGAGCCGCTCGATTCGGACGTATACCTGTTTACACCTGTTTACGTCCACCCCCTTACAAATCCTCATTAGACAACGCCCACTTCCACAGGTCGGACCATGACTGCGTAGATCACGCATCAATATATTCTGGGAGCATCCCTACATTGTCTGGAGCTACACACATCAAAAAAATTTTTGCACCGTCTCGGTTCCGAGAGTTCCGGAACCTGAATAAAAATCAAGATAAACATCATTTCTCCCCTTTTTTATTGCTCATGAAAACCACACACTGCATGTTGTACCACCATACAGCGAGATCTTCAGAGGTGGCGGTCCAGATTGCTGAACACACCGGTACCTCTAATACCCAGTAGCACGTCTTCTTGCATCGATACATGCCTGTATTCGTCATAGCACACAATCCAAAAGTTCATCAAGGCATTGTCGGTCCAGATTGTCCGACTCCTCAACGGCGATTCGGTGTGGATCCATCAGAGTGGTTGGTGGGTCATGTCGTCCATAAACAGCCCTTTCCAATCTATCCCAGGAATGTTCGATAGGGTTCATGTCTGGAGAACATGCTGACCACTCTAATCGAGCGATGTTGTTATCCTGAAGAAAATCATTCACAAGATGTGCGCGATGGGGGCGCAAATTATCGTCCATGAAGACGAATGCCTCGCCAATATGCAGCCGACATGGTTGCACTATTTGTCGGAGGATGGCATTCACGTATCATACAGCCGTTACGGCGCCTTCCATAACCACCAGCGGCGTACGTCGACCCCACATAATGCCACCCCGAAACAGCAGTGAACCTTCACCTTGCTGCACTCACTGGACAAAGTGTCTAAGACGTTCAGCCTGACCGGGTTGCCTCCAAACCTGTCTCCGAGATAGTCTGGTTGAAGGCATATTCGACACTCATCGGTGAAGAGAACGTGATGCCAATCCTGAGCGGTCCATACGGCATGTTTTTGGGCCCATATGTACCGCACTGCATGGTATCGTGGTTGCAAAGATGGACCTCGCCATGGACGTCAGGAGTGAAGTTACGCATCATGCAGCCTATTGCGCACAGTTTGAGTCGTAACACGACGTCCTGTGGGTGCACGAAAAGCATTATTCAACATGGTAGCGTTGCTGTCAGGGTTCCTCCGAGCCGTAATCCATAGGCAGCGGTCATCCACTGCAATAGTAGCCCTTGGGCGGCCTGAGCGAGGCATGTCATCGACAGTTCCCGTCTCTCTGTATCTCCTCCAAGTCCGAACAACGTCGTTTTGGGGCTCTCCGAGACGCCTGGACACTTCCCTTGTTGAGAGCCCTTCCTGGTACAAAGTAAATGCGGACGCGATCGAACCGCGGTATTGACCGCCTTGGCATGGTTGAACCAGAGACAACACGAGCCGTGTACCTCCTTCTTGGTGGAATGACTGGAACCGATCGGCAGTCGGATCTCCTCCGTCTAATAGGCGCCGCTGATACATGGTTGTTTACATCTTTGTGCGGGTTTAGTGACATCTATGAACAGTCAAAGAGACTGTGTGTGTGATACAATATCCACATTCAACGTGTATCTTCAGGAGTTCTGGGAACCGGTGTGATGCAAAAGTTTTTTTTTTAATATGTGTATTTGGAAATCACAGAGATGCGAGTAAAACTGAGGAAACTATAGGAAGCTGTGTATCCTTTTCGGATAATTATTAGTCGTCTTTTGAATCTACATTTTATTTTGCTTCTTAACCAAACATGTTTCAGCTATTAGACGTCTTCAGTAGAGTACAAAAGGAAATAATTAAACAATTCAGTCCGTAAGATATAAGGAATAGTAACTCATTCTGGAATGAATCTTTTACTCCGCAGTAGAATGTGAGCTGTTTTGAAACTTCCCGGCAGATTAAAACTTTGTACTGGATCGGGATTCCAACTCAGGCTCTTGCTTTTGCATTCATTAAACTACCCGATTTATTCCCTGTCTTCAAAACTTTACGTCCGACATGCCTCTCACCTATCTTCCATTTCTCCTGCGTACGTCCGCCACCGGAAATGAATTGTCAGCTAACATGATTGCCATGCAGAAGACTTGGGTCAATTCCCGGCACTGCCAGGGAGTTTTCCTTGGTGGAAGGACTGGTAAAGGTTCAAATGGTTCAAATCTATTGTAATAGGGGGAGACTTCAATCTACCAGGTATAGAATGGGATAGTCACACAATCAGAACTGGAGCCAGGGACAGAGACTCTTGTGACATTATCCTGACTTCCTTCTCCGAGAATTACTTCGAGCAGATAGTTAGAGAACCAACTCGTGAAGCTAACGTTTTAGACCTCATAGCAACAAATAGACCGGAACTTTTCGACTCCGTGAATGTAGAAGAGGGTATCAGTGATCATAAGTCAGTGGTTGCATCAATGACTACAAGTGTAATAAGAAATGCCAAGAAAGGAAGGAAAATATATTTGCTTAACAAGAGTGATAGGGCACAAATCGCAGAATATCTGAGTGACCACCATCAAACGTTCATTTCTGAGGAAGAGGATGTGGAACAAAAATGGAAAAAATTCAGAAACATCGTCCAGTACGCCTTAGATAAGTTCGTACCGACTAAGGTCCAAAGCGAGGGGAAAGATCCACCGTGGTATAACAATCATGTACGAAAGGTACTACGGAAACAAAGAAAGCTTCATCATAGGTTTAAGAGTAGTCGAATCATAGCTGATAAGGAAAAGCTGAACGAAGCGAAAAAGAGCGTAAAGAGAGCAATGAGAGAAGCATTCAACGAATTCGAACATAAAACATTGGCAAACAATCTAAACAAGAACCCTAAAAAGTTTTGGTCATATGTAAAATCGGTAAGCGGATCTAAATCCCCTATTCAGTCACTCGTTGACCACGATGGCACCGAAACAGAGGATGACAGAAGAAAGGCAGAAATACTGAATTCAGTGTTCCGAAACTGTTTCACTGCGGAAAATCGTAACACGGTCCCTGACTTCAGCCGTCGCACGGACGCCAAAATGGAAAATATTGAAATAAACGATATCGGAATTGAAAAACAACTGCTATCACTTAGTAGCGGAAAAGCATCCGGACCAGACGAGATACCCTTAAGATTCTACAGTGATTATGCTAAAGAACTTGCCCCCTTTCTATCAGCTATTTATCGTAGATCGCTGGAAGAACGTAAAGTACCTAGCGACTGGAAGAAAGCGCAGGTCGTTCCCATTTTCAAGAAGGGTCATAAATCAGATGCGAATAATTATAGGCCTATTTCGCTTACGTCAATCTGTTGTAGAATAATGGAACATGTTTTGTGTTCTCGTATTATGACGTTCTTAGATAATACAAATCTCCTTCATCATAACCAACATGGATTCCGCAAACAGAGATCATGTGAAACTCAGCTCGCCCTATTTGCCCAAGAAATTCATAGTGCCGTAGACACTGGCGAGCAGATTGATGCCGTATTCCTGGACTTCAGGAAGGCATTTGATACGGTTCCGCACTTACGTTTAGTGAAAAAAATACGAGCTTACGGAATATCGGACCAGGTTTGTGATTGGATTCAGGATTTCCTAGAAGAAAGAACACAACATGTCATTCTTAACGGTTCAAAATCTGCAGATGTAGAGGTAATTTCGGGAGTACCGCAAGGAAGCGTGATAGGACCTTTATTGTTTACAATATACATAAATGACTTAGTTGACAACATCGGTAGCTCCGTGAGGCTATTTGCAGATGACACGGTTGTCTACAAGAAAGTAGCAACATCAGAAGACTCGTACGTACTCCAGGAAGACCTGCAGAGGATTAATGCATGGTGCGACAGCTGGCAGCTTTTCCTAAACGTAGATAAATGTAATATAATGCGCATACATAGGGGCAGAAATCCATTCCAGTACGATTATGCCATAGGTGGTAAATCATTGGAAGCGGTAACGACCGTAAAATACTTAGGAGTTACTATCCGGAGCGATCTGAAGTGGAATGATCACATAAAACAAATAGTGGGAAAAGCAGGCGCCAGGTTGAGATTCATAGGAAGAATTCTAAGAAAATGTGACTCATCGACGAAAGAAGTAGCTTACAAAACGCTTGTTCGTCCGATTCTTGAGTATTGCTCATCAGTATGGGACCCTTACCAGGTTGGATTAATAGAAGAGATAGACATGATCCAGCGAAAAGCAGCGCGATTCGTCATGGGGACATTTAGTCAGCGCGAGAGCGTTACGGAGATGCTGAACAAGCTCCAGTGGCGGACACTTCAAGAAAGGCGTTACGCAATACGGAGAGGTTTATTATCGAAATTACGAGAGAGCACATTCCGGGAAGAGTTGGGAAACATATTACTACCGCCCACATATATCTCGCGTAATGATCACAACGAAAAGATCCGAGAAATTAGAGCAAATACGGAGACTTACAAGCAGTCGTTCTTCCCACGCACAATTCGTGAATGGAACAGGGAAGGGGGGATCAGATAGTGGTACAATAAGTACCCTCCGCCACACTCTCGCGGAGTATAGATGTAGATGTAGATGTAGAAATGGCTCTAACCACTATGGAACTTAACATCTGAGGTCATCAGTCTCCTATCCTAACTAACCTAAGGACATCACACACATCCATGCCCGAGGAAGGATTCGAACCTGCGACCGTAGCAACCGCGTGGTTCCGGAATGAAGCGCCTAGAACCGCTCGGCCACAGCGGTCGGCGACTGGTAAAGGGTCCACTCAGCCTCGTGATCAGTTTTAAAAGCTGAATGAAAAATACCGACTCTCAGGTCTGCAAAGCCTAGAGCGTCTTTAGCTGAGGATGACACGGCGGCCATTCGGTCCCGATTGACCCAGACTCGGGCCAGAGCGGTGGAGCTTCTCCTGTGTACTTGACTGGACTAGCACTCCTGAGAGGTTACCGCGGAGAAATTCCGCGTAGTGGAGGGGATTGTTTCCGGAATGAATTTTCCACTCTGCAGTGGAGTTTGGGAAGTAGGAGGGAGATACTGACAGAAGTAGATCTGTGACGTCACGTAATAAAATGCGCTGGGACAGCTCACTCCGTAAACAGCACTGCCCGCGAACGGCGACGTTTTGATATGCCAAGATTTATGAAACTAGAAGAGGTTCGCCCACTAAGGAACGCGTTCCTGTGTGAATGGTTCAGTAAGCAGCACCGGTGCAGCACTGCTCTCGTTCCGGCGGTTTCGTTCTTTTTGTGGTCGACTCGTTCCCTGTCCATGTCAAACAGTTCTTCATTGAGTTGCAGTCCCTTTCGTTCACTGCGGTTCGCTCGTTCATGTTCAACGTCAAACCGTTTTCCAAATCTCGCATACTAGATCTTTGCGTGGGCCGTTTAGCGCTCATCAATAATAATTCGAAACTTTACTACAACTGGAAACTGAAACTAACAGGGAGCCGTGATTCGCTTTTTTGTTTTATATGGTAGTAGATGTTTTTGAAAACAAAGTGTCCGTAATTTATCTTTCACGAATAACATTTATCACTGACAATTTGTATGTTTGTTTATAAATAACTTGTACGAGTTTTTAAAAAATAAAATTTTAAAATTAAATTAAATGAGTTTTTCAAAACAGTGTGCACCACTTTCACTTTTCAGCCTCTGAAGCACAGTGGTAATACTGTGAAGTGTTAAAGGGCAGTCGAAGAACATAAAGTTCATTCTAATCTTTTTCATTGTCTCAAATCAGTAATTTTTTTAGCTCGACTTTTGAAAATTTCTTATCACACATGACTGTAAAGTCGCTGGTTCGAATCTCACTAACGGTAATTTTTTTTATTTAAAATCCAAATGGTTGGCCGGGGTGGCCGAGCGGTTCTAGGCGATACAGTCTGGAACCGCGCGACCGCTACGGTCACAGGTTCGAATCCTGCCTCGGGCATGAATGTGTGTGATGTCCTTAGGTTAGTTAGGTTTAAGTAGTTCTAAGTTCTAGAGGACTGATGACCTCATAATTTAAGTCCCATAGTGCTCAGAGCCATTTGAACCACTAAAATCCAAATATTGAGAAACATTAATTTTAGTTAACGAATTCTGAATTACAATTTTCAATAAAAAATAACAATTTATATTTTTATTACTATTCAGACACAAATAAATTAAAATTTTATACAGATATACGGTATGAAACATGTTTCAAAAAAAGGTAACAATGAATGAGAGAAGATGAAGGACTTCCAAAAAGAGCCAGTGAGTTAGTTCCCAAAGCTGAACAAATTTCACCATCTCTTTTCAAAACAGAGCACAATCCGCTGGTGAGTGAACGCCTGTGGCTAAGCATTCCTGCGCAATTTTCTTTCTTCCGGAAGTGTTAGTCCAGCCAGCCATATAGAGGAGTTTTTGTGAGGCTTGGAGGTTAGGAGATGGATACGGGTGGAAGTAAAGATGGGAGACCGGTCGTGAGTCGTGATCGGATGGCTTACTGTGTAGGAGCATTTGCCTGCGAAAGCAGAGGTCCCGAGTTTGGGTCACACATTCACTTTTAACCTGTTAGCAAGTTTAGTAGTTACTATTATTTACAGGATACACGGCAATGAAGCAGCAATTGAAGAAGAAGAGCTGTATATATTAACCACATAACGCAGAGCCGATGGAGCAGCATCTGAGGAGAATCACGATTGCGAAATCAACTATTGTGCTGTATGTCGCAAGAAGGTATTACACCCTTTAAGGATACTAAACCACTTTTCACCTGCCACGAAATATGTAGCAGGCAGGGAGAAACTTTTTATTCTAGCGCAAATTTGATATACGTTATCTCCTCTTTATTATTGTGGGCAGCTATGCTTAGGTACCATGTCTGACCCTATTCAAGGCCGTACCCAAATAAAATACCACGGTACTCTGTCTGGACTTCAAAAATGGCTCTGAGCACTATGGGACTTAACTTCTGAGGTCATCAGTCCTCTAGAACTTAGAACTACTTAAACCTAACTAACCTAAGGACATCACACACATCCATGCCCGAGGCAGGATTCGAACCTGCGATCGTAGTGGTCGCGCGGTTCCAGACTGTAGCGCCTAGAACCGCTCGGCCACCCCGGCCAGCCATTTGGATTTTAAATAAAAGTAAAAAAAAGTATTACCGTTAGTGAGATTCGAACCAGCGACTTGACAGTCATAAAACTTCTTCGTTACACACTTTTTTTTTTTAACAGAAGACAAGTTTGTGTAAATTAATCTCTCCATCTCTCTCCCTCCCCCCCCCCCCTCGCCGCTCTCTCTCTCTCTCTCTCTCTCTCTCTCTCTCTCTCTCCCCTTCCTTCCCTCTCCTTCTCTCTCTATGATTCTTCTTCAGCTTTAAATGATCGTACAGCATGTATGTAAGAATGGGAAAGCGGCTCTGTGTCCATGTTAACTGATGCAAAAAGCAGCGCTCTTAGACACATATTAATGTATTAATAAGTGCCTTCGGGAAAAATTTTGTCATGTGTCACCCGAGTAGGTCACACGGAATGACTCAATTTCTTTCTTATTGCTCACTCACCCTTGTCAAGGAAATAATTTCATGGTCACGTCTGGGACACAGTTTTTTATACTGCCAGGAACAATTCAACAAACGATTCATTTTGGAATAAATATTTATCAAAGTCTTCCGCCTTATAGTTATGTTTCTGAAATGATAGTGTTAAGGTAACATCCTCGCTTAAACTGTGCCGTTATGCTGCAGTTAATTATCAACCGTAAAGAATTTAACGTCCTGTTTTGAGAGTCGCGGGAACACTAGACAAGATCTAAGACGAACATTTATGTGAGTGCTTCTAAATACTCTAAAGCTAGGCAGGGATGAAACCTGCAATATTATTAATAAAAAGTTCCACTATTGTGCTGCTGGGTCCAGCGTATTTTAACAGCAGATGTAGCTGTAGGGTACGTGAACTTTTAACCAGGCCGCAAAAAATCCATAAGCGAGAAGAGGTGAAAAGCATAAAAGTCTCACACGCTGAGTTACGGACAAACATATTTCTTGGCACGTAGTTTGCAACGTCGGCGCACCTTGACATTTACGGAACACCGTCAACTTCTGTCGTCAGCGTAATCTGATATGAATATTTTTGGTGTACAGATACAGGAATGACGTAGGCTTGTAACTTCTTTGTGTGTCCTACATTACTTTCTGTGTAGGTTTAAGTCCATAGTCGTTTAGACGCATTGAATAACAAAATCACTTGTAAATTTTCAATTAATCTCCTATCTAAATTCCTTCTTGACATTATTATATACGTTGTCATAATTATTTTCGCGTTTCTTGTCCTCATCTGCTTGTGTGTCTGTTTTAGAAATGCACTTAAAAACACGCTACATATTTTTAATGAACCGCACTCGAAAGGTACAACTTCGAACATCACAAAACATGAAGTTTGTGTAGCTGCACCGTACCGTGTTTCCGTGTGTATTTGTATTACAGATGTGCATGCAGATGGTGACAGATAACGCGAAAATACCTGTAGCAAGCTGTTGTTATCGTTATGGCTTACATGATTATTTTACATTCACATATAATGACTTCATACACAAATGGCTAAATGTATATGAAACAATACATAACTAAACAAACACAACAAAATATAGGTCTCTTAATCAGTCCACAGACCGTGGTATCACCAAATGCTAGACTGAATCCAACAAACTATATAATGGTTTACAGAATGCCCTACTACTAAAATTCTAGAGGTCGTGAATCTTTTTTGCTCAAGAGCCAACACTGACACTGAGGTAACGCCTCGGGCCACATGTATACAGATCTTATTATTAAATGGTAACCTACATAAATTAGTATGTTGTGAGCCCCAAATAGAAAAGTTATACTGAATGCGCTTTAAATTGGCCGCCTGCCCCCCGTACTGATCGCTAAGTCGACGCCATTCGGAATACTTTGTTTCGGCTGTTCTCCGTTTCAGACTGCGGCCATCCACAGCGACCTCCAAGTTACTATTCTGTAACTGCTTACGAAGTGTTCTTGTGGTGTCAGTACCAGCGTATGATTAATTAATTAACAACAGTAACTGTACTTATATATACGAGGGTTGGAACTTTAATAGTGGCAAATATTTATGTACAGCTCGTACAAAATGGATACGTGTTTCAAAGTTTTACTGACCTTCAAAGTAGTCACCAGCACCGTGTATAACCCGTTGCCAGCGATGTGGAAGTCGTAGGATACTCTTAGCACTGCCAGTTGTGTTGACAGTTCGAACGGCGCGGTCTATTGCCCGACTAATTTGTAACAGGTCTAAAGCGAATTCCGTGAAGTGTTTCCTTTAGTTTAGGAATCGAGTTGAACTCACGAGGGCTTAAGTCAGGGGAGTGCAGTAGGTGGTATAGCACTTAACAGCCCCATCAGTCAAACAAATCAGTAACAGCTTGCACTGTACGTGCTTGAGCATTGTCCAACAAAATGATGGTCAGGCCCTGCAGAAGGTGTCATCACTTCTTTCTGTAAGCTGTTCATTTTTGGAACAAAACCTACGACCAGCTTAGGGACAGAAGTGATGAAACTTTCTGCAAGACCTGACCATCATTTTTAAGGTCAATGCTCAAGCACGTACAGTGCGAGCTGTAACTGATTTGTTTGACTGATGGGGTTGCTAAGTGCTATACCACCTACTGCTCTCCCCTGACATTAGCCCACGTGAGGTCAACTCGATTTCTAAACTGAAGGTAACACTTCACGGAATTCGCTTCAGAACAGCTACAAATTCGTCTGGCAACTGACCGGGCCGCTCGAACTGTCAACACAACTGGCACTGCTACGACTTCCATATCGCTGGCAGCGGGTTATACACAGTGCTGGTATTTACTTTGAAGGTCAGTAAAACTTTGAAACACGTATCTCTTTTGTACGAGCTGTAAATAAATAGATACCACTATTAAAGTTCTAATCCTCGTAAAAGCATTATAAATAAGAGACACAATAACAAATATTTAATAATTGTTTTGAATGTGACTTTTCTTCCAGTCATTCCGTTGTGTTATGATAGCCTTAATTTAATTTGATAGTCCTTATTACAAGTATGTACCCCATTTGAGGATGAGGAGGAGACTAGTGTTTAACGTCCCGTCGACAGCGAGGTTCAAATGGCTCTGAGCACTATGGGACTTAACATCTGAGGTAAATAAATAATGTAAATGTCGTGAGACTAGGGCCTCCCGTCGGGTAGGCCGTTCGCCGGGTGCAAGTCTTTCGATTTGACACCACTTCGGCGACTTGCGCGTCGATGGGGATGAAATGATGATGATTAGTACAACACAACACCCAGTCCGTGAGCATAGAAAATCTCCAACCCAGCCGGGAATAGAACACGGGCCCTTAGGATTGACATTCTTTCACGCTGACCACTCAGCTACCGGGGGCGGACAACATCTGAGGTCATCAGTCCCCTAAAACTTAGAACTACTTAAACCTAACTAACCTAAGGACGTCACACATATCCACGCCCGAGTCAGGATTCGAACCTGCGACTGTAGCTGTCGGGCGGTTCCAGACTGAAGCGCCTAGAACCGCTCGGCCACAGCAGTCGCAGGTTCGAATCCTGTCTCAGGCATGGATGTGTGTGACGTCCTTAGGTTAGTTAGGTTTAAATAGTTCTAAGTTCTAGGGTACTGATGGCCTCATATATTAAGTCCCATAGTGCTCAGAGCCATTTGAACCATTTTTGAGTACATCCTAATGAATTTTTTTTTCACTGAGCTGGGAACGGTCGCAGGTTCGAATCCTGCCTCGGGCATGGATGTGTGTGATGCCCTTAGGTTAGTTAGGTTTAAGCAGTTCTTAGTTCTAGGCGACTGATGACCTCAGAAGTTAAGTCCCACAGTGCTCAGAGCCATTTGAACCATTTGATCTAGGAAACTACACTCTTAAGAAGCTCTTAACGTTAGTTGACTTTTTTGAATTCGGCTGTTAGTTGCTAGACGCGTATTATTATAAAATACGGCTGAGAAGCGCGAGCTGCGAGAATATTTGGTTCGGGCCGCAGTCTGACGTCCGCAATTCTAAGAGCGGATAAAAGTATTCACTGATAATGGCACAAATCTGCCGAAACAAGTTTGAGAGTTGAGAAGATAAATCATTTGCGTAATTAGCAGACTCCTCATAATTTCGTCTAAAAACACGACTCCTGTTAAAGCTTCCAAACCAAACGAAGATGAGTACGGAAAGTCTCTGCAAGCGAATGAATTTGAAGTATTCTGGTATGCGATTCAGCATTCCTTCAAAAATAACGAGGAGTTAAGATGAAGGGTTTAGTTAAATTGTGTTAACCAGTGACAGAGTTTTCTCGTCTCTTTATTGTTTTCAATGAGGATGTGGTATCTGTATGCACGTTTCACTGGAATTTTCCTCTTTGGCACTGGTGCCGTATATTAGAAATAAAAGATGGGCGACCGTAAACGATGAACAATAAAGCAAAATAAGACTCACAATGAAGTTTACTGCCCGCCGGGGAGGCCGAGCGGCTCTAGGCGCTACAGTCTGGAACCGCACGACCGCTACGGTCGCAGGTTCGGATCCTGCCTCGGGTATGGGTGTGTGTGATGTCCTTAGGTTAGTTAGGTTTAAGTAGTACTAAGTTCTAGGGGACTGATGACCTCAAAAGTTAAGTCCCATAGTGCTCAGAGCCATTTTTTGAAGTTTACTGGTAAGGCAGAGTTTTCCGGACGACTAGTAACACGGACCATTGGTAGTCAGGGGCGGATGGGAGTGTTGGAAAGCCATGTCTCCCCCTAGTGTCCCCTCTTCACTCCTCGCAGGCGTTCGTCTGAGGTGCCCTGCAGTACCGGAGCTTTCGACGTCGCAGTCGGCGCCATCGACTTGCACTCGGGCTAGGCGCACCGGTGGTTTCGCGATACCTTTAGCCGCGCTGACCCACTTACCACGCTCGCCGAGCTTTCTAGAGCCGGCGCCGACACCCCGAAATACCGGCCACCGCAGGCCGAGGCTGCAGTCCTCCCTGGCTGTCTCAGTTGGAGATCGTAGAAAGTCACCACACTCTAACAGAACGTCTCTATATAGAGCGAAGTTAGAAGGAAGGCAGAGCTTATTTTCCCGTATACGAGGGCATCGCAAGAAACTGTCTGCTGATTTAATTAGACAAGTACAGTTCAGACATTCGCTTAACTAATTCAGCTGTCACGTAGACAACTCAATCAAGATCAAATATTCGTCAATTTGCTAACTGATGGAAGTAGTAGAGGGTGCGGGGGACTACCCCCACCTCTCCATTCTCCACCACTTCCCTGTGTGTGTGTGGGCGGCGGGGGGAGGGGGGGGGGTAAGTCAAGCTTGACTATAGTAGGCAGGTTCATACGAATGTAAGGCTGTAGAAGTCATGCAGAGATACAGAGGCTTGCACTGGATGTAGCTTGAAGAGCTGAATCGGACAAGTTTTCGGACTGAACGTCGCAACATTCAACCCTCCGTAGGTTCGTATTTTCGTTAATAATTGTTGGTGTGGACTTGAGTCAAAATGGCTCTGAGCACTATGCGACTTAACTTCTGCGGTCATCAGTCGCCTAGAACTTAGAACTAATTAAACCTAACTAACCTAAGGACATCACACACATCCATGCCCGAGGCAGGATTCGAAGCTGCGACCGTAGCGGTCGCTCGGCTCCAGACTGCAGCGCCTAGAACCGCACGGCCACTCCGGCCGGCGGACTTGAGTCAAATGCTTTTCAACATCAAGAAATGCCGCATATACCTGTATGCTTTGATAGACTGTGTTCAGAATTTGAACGTCCTCCTTGCCCTTCATAGTGGAATAGCGCCAAGATGATCATAACCTTTGTAATAAATATCGTTAGTACAACAATAAAGTAAGTGCGAGAAGATACATGCGTTATACGCATCAGAAACAAAAAGTGGCTCTGAGCACTATGGGACTTAACTGCTGAGGTCATCAGTCCTCTAGAACTTAGAACTACTTAAACCTAACCAACCTAAGGACATCCACACATCCATGCCCGGGGCACGAATCGAACCTGCGACCGTAGCGGTCGCGCGGTTCCAGACTGTAGCGCCTAGATCCGCTCGGCCACTCTGGCCGGCAATAAATTAGTAAAGGTCAACACTGACTAGAATAAACACTGGAAGAGTTACAAAAAGTGAATATCACAAGAGAATTGATAAGATACTACCCAACCTTCGGAACATTGACAGTGAAGGATATATTGAAACACAATGTTAAAAACAAAGGTGGTAGTAAATTGTCGGACGAAAGGAATAAAGAATATAGGAAACACATGAAATCATTTTGAAAGAACAAGAAGGCAGGCACTGTCAAGAATCTAACAACTTAAAATGCATTTTGAAAAGCCGTTATTTTATTTGCTTACCGTATGGCGTACATCGTAATAGATATATATTCATACAGCAGAAAAGTCAACATTGTTCATGTACACAGTATTTTTATGCACCAAAATAATTTACAAATCAACATACATGCATCGGATACAATAAGTAGCCTCATCTGATTTTGTAAAATAAAGAAACCTCACAACAGTTGCTTAATCTACTCTCTTTTATTGTGTACACGTCCGATTTCGCAGCACTCAAAATTCCATCATCTGGAGTAAACTATAATAAAGAAAATATTCTGTTACACAAGAATGGGAGGGGTTGAAACGTCAATGGTGGCTTTATTACTCACAAGGGAACCTCCCCATCGCACCCCCGTCAGATTTAGTTATAAGTTGGCACATTGGATAGGTCTTGAAAAACTGAACACAGATCAATCGAGAAAACAGGAAGAAGTTGTGTGGAACCATGAAAAAAATAAGCAAAAATATACAAAATGAGTAGTCCATGCCCAAGATAGGCAATATGAAGGATAGTCTGATGTTGCCTATCTTGAGCATGGACTACTCATTTTGTATATTTTGCTTATTTTTTCATACTTCCACACAACTTCTTCCTGTTTTCTCGATTGATCTGTGTTCCGTTTTTTAAGGCCTATCCACTGTGCCAACTTATAACTAAATCTGAGGGGGGTGCGATGGGGAGGTTCCCTTGTCAGGTAAAAAATGGAAATGAGCGTCTGGCGTCCCTTTCGGGACAGGTCCGGCCGCCTTGGTGCAGGTCTTATTACATTCGACGCCACATTGGGCGACCTGCGCTCCGCATGGGGATGAAATGATGAAGATAGCACAACACCCAGTCCCTGAGCGGAGGAAGTCTCTGACCCAGCTGGGAATCGAACCATTTTGTAACCATATATATTTATTTAAGTATATTAACAAGGATACATTTTAAAATAATTTATTCTATTAACCTATTATATATTCGTAGTGTTGGTTAACATTACTGTTATTTTATAGGTTAGCCGAGCGGTCTAAGGCGCTGCAGTCATGGACTGTGCGGCTGGTCCCGGCGGAGGTTCGAGTCCTCCCTCGGGCATGGGTGTGTGTGTTTGTCCTTAGGATAATTTATGTCAAGTAGTGTGTAATCTTAGGGACTGATGACCTTAGTAGTTAAGTGATTCCACACACATTTGAACATTTTTTATTTTATAGGTTTTCGTTTGTATATTCTTTTCTTCTTCGTTTTCTCTTATTGTTGTTCCTTGAACCCTTTAACATGTCCATTTGTCATCTTTTTTTGGGTAAAAAATTGCAGGACAGGCATAATAATTTATATGTAGCATCGATATTGAGTTCATGTTTCTGTATGTCACGCACTCGTGATGCCACAGGCACATTGTGCATTCTGGTTTGATCTCTTCCTCTAGTTTGCGCTGTTAGGTGGGATAGTATGAGGGAAACATCAGCATGATAGATGCAGCAGAGGTGGAAGAAACGGTTTTACATATAGTACAGATTATACGTAAACTGAAAAAGAGAGAAATGTTCAAAATTTTCAAATGTGTGCGAAATCTTATGGGACTTAACTGCTAAGGTCATCAGTCCTCAAGCTTACACACTACTTAACCTAAATTATCCTAAGGACAAACACATACACCCATGCCCGAGGGAGGACTCGAACCTCCGCTGGGACCAGCCGCGCAGTCCATGACTGCAGCGCCTTAGACCACTCGGCTAATCCCGCGCGGCAAAAAGAGAGAAAATTATGTCATATTATATAAAAGAAGCAGAGAGGAAAGTGTGAGTAAACAATATAAATTTTATAGGGCACATAGTATAGGAAATCATTTAAAAATAATCGTGAGTAGTTGGCACATTCCAGGGCCCTTAGGTCGGCAATCCGTGACGCTGACCACTCAGCTATCGGGACGGACTAGTGGTCTGTTGACATCCAATTAGTAGTCTGTGATCGCAAGTGAGTGACCTCTCCTGAGCGACCCATTGTGCCCACTGTGTTGTTTCCCGGTTTCCTTTTACACTGGCGTTTCCGCATATCGTTACATCTTGAGGTCAATTCCGTATTATATAGGGCTATCTGGAGACTTTCGATCAGATAGCGTGTCTACATCTACATCTACATCTACATCCATACTCCGCAAGCCACCTGACGGTGTGTGGCGGAGGGTACCTTGAGTACCTCTATCGGTTCTCCCTTCTATTCCAGTCTCGTATTGTTCGTGGAAAGAAGGATTGTCGGTATGCCTCTGTGTGGGCTCTAATCTCTCTGATTTTATCCTCATGGTCTCTTCGCGATATATACGTAGGAGGGAGCAATATACTGCTTGACTCTTCGGTGAAGGTATGTTCTCGAAACTTTGACAAAAGCCCGTACCGAGCTACTGAGCGTCTCTCCTGCAGAGTCTTCCACTGGAGTTTATCTATCATCTCCCTAACGCTTTCGCGATTACTAAATGATCGTGTAACGAAGCGCGCTGCTCTCCGTTGGATCTTCTCTATATCTTCTATCAACCCTATTTGGTACGGATCCCACACTGCTGAGCAGTATTCAAGCAGTGGGCGAACAAGCGTACTGTAACCTACTTCCTTTGTTTTCGGATTGCATTTCCTTAGGATTCTTCCAATGAATCTCAGTCTGGCATCTGCTTTACCGACGATCAACAATATATGATCATTCCATTTTAAATCACTCCTAATGCGAACTCCCAGATAATTTATGGTATTAACTGCTTCCAGTTGCTGACCTGCTATTTTGTAGCTAAATGATAAAGGATCTATCTTTCTGTGTATTCGCAGCACATTACACTTGTCTACATTGAGATTCAATTGCCATTCCCTGCACCATGCGTCAATTCGCTGCAGATCCTCCTGCATTTCAGTACAACTTTCCATTGTTACAACCTCTCGATACACCACAGCATCATCTGCAAAAAGCCTCAGTGAACTTCCGATGTCATCCACCAGGTCATTTATGTATATTGTGAATAGCAACCATGACACTCCCCTGCGGCACACCTGAAATCACTCTTACTTCGGAAGACTTCTCTCCATTGAGAATGACATACTGCGTCCTGTTATCTAGGAACTCCTCAATCCAATCACACAATTGGTCTGTTAGGGTAGCAGTGGAATGTGAGCTGTTGTTTGAGGTCACGGCCAGTGTGTTCCCGTGGCAGACGTGCTTTCCTTTGTTGTAACGCGGAGGAACACGTGAGCGCGACGGCAGGTGGGCGCGCCAGCCAGACGGAGAAAGTGGAAGGCTGTGGCTGAGGCTGCCGTTACCTAACCTGGCAGCGGCCAGCCGAGGCGAGGCGGCCGCGGATCGAAAGCGCCCTCCTCGCGACACGCTCGCCCATTCAGCCGGTTTCCGCCGCCGCGGCGCTCAATGGGAAGGAAGTGCAGCCTCCGGCTTTGGTGCAGCCGGCCGCTCCCTCCCATTCACCACTTTTACTCCCCCGAGAGCGGGACTGGCCACTACCCACATATGGCACCCCGTCCGTTGTTTACAACTGTGTCCCGATCGTGTTCACCGTGTCGTACGCCGTGCCCACTGGTCTTCTCCCAGAGGAAAACCACCTCTCCCCCATCTGGTGCCCCATCTCAGCAAGAATTTCTCTGTGCTTCACTTTCACATTTGGCCACTACTCGTCTGGTTTTGTGCTTCAGCTAACCAATATCTAAGATGAGAGTTTGGTAAAGGTAGTTGTTAACCTTAGAGAAGAAGCTCCGTGATTGGTACCTCTGGGGAAGGGGGAGGGGAGGTGTGGAGAAGATAAGGTAATCAACCACGTCTATCATCGCAACACAATAGAAAAATCTGTCTTATTTCAAGGAACCAAAACGTCTGTACAGATTCTTGCTGGAAAAAAGACGTCGTTTGATAGTCTACTAATGGAAGTGGAGGTGACAAACTTTTTCAGGCAAGGTAAAATTTCCCTCTTGTCTGTGTCTTCTGCAAGTAAGAAACTTCTCACCGGGCATAACGTTTATCATGAACACGTCTATTCAGTTCCGAGTATGTTTTCAGTTTCAGGTCTTATCTACCTGATTTACTGAAACCTTGGCCTGTCTCGGGCATTGTTCCTTCTATTTAAAAAAAAATGGTTCAGATGGCTCTGAGCACTAGGGGACTTAACATCTGAGGTCATCAGTCCCCTGAAATTTAGAACTAATTAAACCTAACCAACCTAAGGACACCACACACACCCATGCCCGAGGCAGGATTCGAACCTGCGACCGTAGCGGTCGCGCGGTTCCAGACTGTAGCGCCTAGAACCGCTGTGCCACCCCGGCCGGCTTTAATTTTAAATAAGTGTACAATGTCAGAATATGTGTGCGACCTGTCGGTCACTCCGTTACCTGAAGGATCTTTTCTGCGCTATGTTGTTGACGACTTCTTCACTGGTCTTTCTCTCTGCCTGCGAAATATTTAGGACTCTTCTCCAACACCACGCCTCAAAAACCTGTAGCCTTTTCTGTTCTGTCTCTCCTGCTTCCACGTCTCCGAGTCATATAGGACAATGCCATTTATCAGAAGGTGTGTGGGAATGTAGATCTCTTTAGACTCAGGTCTGTATATTGTTTGTTCATGGTGAAATCGTGTAGCATGTTAGGCAACGTCGTATTCCTCTTCATTGCTTCTAAACGCGATCGTTACGACTGTTCTGCTTGTATCTTCTTTAAGATCTTCTGATGTATGTAATAAGGTGAACACTGTTCGTTGACTGTTCCATATGTAAGTAAACCTTATTCGGTAGAAGTTCAGTTTTTCTTGGAATGATCGAATCAGTACATTACGTGCGCTACACTCGATTATCTGATTATTACTTACCTGGGCCGAGCGGTTCTAGGCGCTACAGTCTGGAACCGCGAGACCGCTACGGTCTCAGGTTCGAATCCTGCCTCGGGCATGGATGTGTGTGATATCCTTAGGTTAGTTAGGTTTAAGTAGTTCTAAGTTCTAGGGGACTGATGACCTCAGAAGTTAAGTCCCATAGTGCTCAGAGCCATTTGAACCATTTTGAACCATTTACTTACCTGTAGTAATTTCAGTGGCTACATTTACACGGCTGATAACAGGTCTTTCTTTGCTTATGGCTCCCGTAAGCACGGCTCACGAACTAGTCTCTCAACAAAAAATCTAAAGGAGTGTCTGCACTACACCAGGATAGTGTCTGATCCATTTCGAGCTGCCCATTTTTGTCAGAATATTACCTCGAGATGCTCCAGAGTAAGAACTGCATAACATGATCCTATGCTATTATACTGAAATTTCAGCATTTCTGTGACGCTTTCGCACTAATTAAACGAATCGCGACGTTTTTTTTCTATATCTGCCTATCCTACATGGTTAGGGTGCCTGACTGACAAGTGAGACCCGAGTGTCGATCATTTTGTAAGGCATTTTCTTCGTGGGTTGGCTACACTTCCTTTCTTACTATTAGTTTGATGTGATCGTTCTGCTTTAAGTCGTCCATTCGCATACAGCCAAATATTTAATGGCTGTATCTGTTCCAGAGCTTATTCGGTAGTCGTGTAAACTTACAATAGCGGGTACTTTCTCCTAATTATGCGTAAGACTTGACATTTGTTTATGCTAAGAGTCAGCTGCAAATCTCTGCACCAAGTATCGATCCTCTTCAGGTGTTACTGCATGTCGTTACAATTTTCTAGCGATCCGGCTTCCCTATACACAACAGCGTCATCCGTGAATAGCCTCATGGCGCTTTTTACGTTGTCCATTAGACTATTTATCACATAGGTGGTCCGATACTCCGTGATATTTCTGCCGACAACCATTCACCCATCTCCAGGTGAGTTTACACTGCAGATAAGGCTGCCAGGTGTCAGGTTTCAGCCGGACATGTTCAGATTTTTTCCGTCGTGTCCTGTCAAATATATACAAATCCAGCCTGTCCAGCTTTTGTTAGGCTTTTCGGCGAAGATACAGAGAACGCACAATTAAGGCTAGTTCCAAGGTAATGGCGTAAACGCTAGGAATGAGTATAAGGAGGGATTAGGAATACATATAGTTACACGAACCAGTGCTATTCCAGAAAAGAAGGAAGAGTTGGGTAACAGCAAATTCTTTGATCAAAGGAAAAATTTCACGAAATTCATGTAACAGAATATACGTGTCTGCCTTTAAAAAGCTTTTGGCACATGAAAAGGGGACGCCTCGTTTCAAATTATATCATAATGAAGAATTGTATTCTGAATTACTGAAATTGCCAGAATGTTGCTTTGCAATTCCAGGCCGTCATGCATACGTCGAAAGGGTGTTCTCTTTCATAAACGCCCAGTGAAAAAAGCAACGCAATAAATTGCAAACCGATACAGTTAAAAAAATGATTTTGCTGTGTAATTTAAATTTATCCTGTTAAAGAGTTCCATGAAATTATTTACAAGAAAAATAACGTTTCTGGTAAAGCGGATTCAAAAGGAAAGTATTAATATGATACTTAACAATGAGTTATTGTTGTTTCTGTGTAACTATAATTGAAATCACTGAAGTCACGGCATACGTTTTCGTTTTCCGTCTGATAACAACAGATAGTGGTTTACTTTGTTTAATGGAGAGGTTTTAGTTTTTTTTTTTAACGTAAGGTTACCTTAGGAAGCAGGCTGCGCGCTAAGTCGCTATCACAACTGCCAAATTATAAGTCTGTTTACCGATTGTAATTTAGCTGAAGTACATTTAAGGTTGATCGCACAAATAAAGTGACTGTAATTGACTGTAAATAAACAACTGAAAATACCCAAACGACTATCTCCATTTCAAATAGGTAGTCCGGGTTTTCTATTTTGGACCTGTCAAAACAACTGGAGATTACTGGCCTACGTTGCTGACTTTATAATGAAAACTGGCGCGATAGCGGATGCGCATTGGCTATCGCTATATGGTCTCTCTGTCTAATTTTGCGCACCCTGTCGAATATTGCTCCATCTAGGGCGCGAAGGCTCATGTGCAGCGGTGATATTGCAAGCACGCCGTCCGTCGAAGTGCAGGCCTGGTCTAATATTCGATGGGTGGTATTTTGTTCATAAGATACTTTGTGCATCACACGGCACTCCGCAACTTCATATAATTTTGCCGGTTGGTGTGGCCGTGCGGTTCTAGGCGCTGCAGTCTGGAACCGCGTGACCGCTACGGTCACAGGTTCGAATCCTGCCTCGGGCATGGATGTGTGTGATGTCCTTAGGTTAGTTAGGTTTAAGTAGTTCTAAGTTCTAGGGGACTGATGACCACAGATGTTAAGTCCCATAGTGCTCAGAGCCATTTGAACCATTCCTATAATTTTGAGTCATGGGGTTTTGATTCTCAGCCGACATACCGGAAATGAAGTTAGTGACGTCCTGAGAGTATGACTGAAAAATGATGGATATATTGTAGTTTTATTGAGTGTTTCATCGAGCAGAGGCTCTGATATCCTATGACGAGGTGGAGGAAAGCTTGTGTATTTGATGCTTCAAAGAAAGTATCATACTTTTTGCGTTGTCAGTTTCGTTAATACAAAGTTCTCGAGTGTTTTTCAAAGTGAAAACTTGTTAACTGTGTTGAAGTTCCGTCACTGAAATGATAAAGAAACGTTACGGAACGTCCCCGTGACTGGGTAGGTGAGTGGAGAAACTTCGCCTCTGTGCTTGTACGTGCGGTTGTGTTAGCCCACAGGCAATACACGTGAGACGGCGCGTTTCGCAAATAGGGGCCACTCCCTGGCGGCAATTCGGTGGACAGCGCAAGCGGGAACTGCAAACAAGCAGCGAACGGCGTTTCACTGCGCGGAGAAGGAGACCCGGCTCCAGTAGTTGTACCCGCCGTGATCGATACTGAGATGTAGGCTTCGTTCTAGCGCCAACTGTTGGCCACTGCCTCACCTTCCTACGTAACACGTCGGTAGCTTAAAATACCGAGTTATGAGCAACTATCTAACAGCACGTAGTTCACATTTTCGCACATTAACACTCAATACCGGTTGTAGTTTTGTCGATCCACATTCAGGATGTTCCGAAATTCCCACTACAAACTTCTAGGACTTGTAGAGGGCAATGAGTACGTAATATTTTACGTAGGGACTGATGTCCGGAGACGTCATCGAATGACGCTACAGACCATCAAAGTTATAGGCTCCAGCGGCTATTAATTTATGTGTACATAGGGCGATTTCGTGATGATGTTACAAACTTTCTAGAATGATGGAGCAGGATAAACATATCAATGTGAGAAAAGTGTCCCCGTCCCTGAAATAAACGAGTCGAAAGCCATAAGCGAAAGCCATTCTGATACGTCTGGCAGTGGAGTACAAGTACTGGTACTATTGTTGCAAAGGCTGTACGGTAGGCAACTTTCAGAGGTGTTAGTATCGACAAAAACAAGAACAAAATGTCCAGTAAACATGGGCTTTAAAATGCATACCTTTACAGCTACGAGCAGTTTTTCATCTTCGATACTGTCAAAAACATCTCTTCTATTGAGCAAGTGCCGGCCGCGGTGGCCGAGCGGTTCTAGGCGCTGCAGTCCGGAACCGCGGGACTGCTACGGTCGCAGGTTCGAATCCTGCCTCGGGCATGGATGTGTGTGATGTCCTTAGGTTAGTTAGGTTTAAGTAGTTCTAAGTTCTAGGGGACTCATGACCTACGATGTTAGGTCTCATAGTGCTCAGAGCCATTTGAACCAACCAGTGCTCATAGCTCCTAAGGTATGCATTTCTTTACTGAACAGATTTTCTTGTTTTTGTCCACACTACCACCTCTGAAGCTTGCCTACCCTACAATATTAGCAACAACAGTACCAGTATACGTATTCCAATGTCAGCGGTGTCAGAACGGTTTTCGTTTATGACTTTCAACTCGTTCGTTTCCGGTTACAGGGACCCATATTTTAAATTGATACATTTATCCTTCTGAGTCATCTTGAAAGTTTGTGACATCGTCGCGGAATCACTGTATATACACTCCTGGAAATTGAAATAAGAACACCGTGAATTCATTGTCCCAGGAAGGGGAAACTTTATTGACACATTCCTGGGGTCAGATACATCACATGATCACACTGACAGAACCACAGGCACGTAGACACAGGCAACAGAGCATGCACAATGTCGGCACTAGTACAGTATATATCCACCTTTCGCAGCAATGCAGGCTGCTATTCTCCCATGGAGACGATCGTAGAGATGCTGGATGTAGTCCTGTGGAACGGCTTGCCATGCCATTTCCACCTGGCGCCTCAGTTGGACCAGCGTTCGTGCTGGACGTGCAGACCGCGTGAGACGACACTTCATCCAGTCCCAAACATGCTCAATGGGGGACAGATCCGGAGATCTTGCTGGCCAGGGTCGTTGACTTACACCTTCTAGAGCACGTTGGGTGGCACGGGATACACGCGGACGTGCATTGTCCTGTTGGAACAGCAAGTTCCCTTGCCGGTCTAGGAATGGTAGAACGATGGGTTCGATGACGGTTTGGATGTACCGTGCACTATTCAGTGTCCCCTCGACGATCACCAGTGGTGTACGGCCAGTGTAGGAGATCGCTCCCCACACCATGATGCCGGGTGTTGGCCCTGTGTGCCTCGGTCGTATGCAGTCCTGATTGTGGCGCTCACCTGCACGGCGCCAAACACGCATACGACCATCATTGGCACCAAGGCAGAAGCGACTCTCATCGCTGAAGACGACACGTCTCCATTCGTCCCTCCATTCACGCCTGTCGCGACACCACTGGAGGCGGGCTGCACGATGTTGGGGCGTGAGCGGAAGACGGCCTAACGGTGTGCGGGACCGTAGCCCAGCTTCATGGAGACGGTTGCGAATGGTCCTCGCCGATACCCCAGGAGCAACAGTGTCCCTAATTTGCTGGGAAGTGGCGGTGCGGTCCCCTACGGCACTGCGTAGGTTCCTACGGTCTTGGCGTGCATCCGTGCGTCGCTGCGGTCCGGTCCCAGGTCGACGGGCACGTGCACCTTCCGCCGACCACTGGCGACAACATCGATGTACTGTGGAGACCTCACGCCCCACGTGTTGAGCAATTCGGCGGTACGTCCACCCGGCCTCCCGCGTGCTCACTATACGCCCTCGCTCAAAGTCCGTCAACTGCACATACGGTTCACGTCCACGCTGTCGCGGCATGCTACCAGTGTTAAAGACTGCGATGGAGCTCCGTATGCCACGGCAAACTGGCTGACACTGACGGCGGCGGTGCACAAATGCTGCGCAGCTAGCGCCATTCGACGGCCAACACCGCGGTTCCTGGTGTGTCCGCTGTGCCGTGCGTGTGATCATTGCTTGTACAGCCCTCTCGCAGTGCCCGGAGCAAGTATGGTGGGTCTGACACACCGGTGTCAATGTGTTCTTTTTTCCATTTCCAGGAGTGTACATACATTTACAGCGGCCGTCACCTATAACTTTGACGCTCTGTGGTACCATTGGATGACGTTTCTGGACATGGGCTCCTGTTCAAAATACTATGTACTCATTCCCCTCTACAAGTCCTAGAAGTTCGTAACGGGAATGGTAATATGACGCTACAGGAATAAAACTAAATTCGTGGTGAAGAATCCTTATGTATGATGTCCCGCATGGTTCAATACTTAATCTAATTCTTTTCCTGACATAAATAATTTACCAAGAACCTCTGGCACTTTTACAAAAAAATATATTGTTTGTTAACCATACAAGCATACTGATTTAGGGCCCGTAAGAGAGACAACCAGAAGAACAGCGCCTAAAATTGATTTTACAGCGAACAGATCACCTCTTAATCTTATAAAAACTCTTTTTTTTAATCATAGACGAATAAAAATTAGGCACATGCACCAGATATACAGACCAGCGGGCGCACGCTAAATTCGTAGGCAGCCAAGCAGATGATAAACTGAGGTGACACCAGCTAGTAGGTACGTTAACCAAAAGCTGAACTCCACCTCTCGTTGTGTTGACTTGCATACGCAACGGCTACGGTGCTTTGGATACCGTACTGTCCTATAGCATAATATTCTGTAACAATAAAGCTAGGTAAAAAAGAATTTGTCCTATAGCAGCGCGCAGTAAGAATGTTAGAGAGGGTGAGTCACTAAATATTGCCACCTAGAATAACTCCGGAAATATGATAGTAGCTGAAAAGTTTGTGGGACAAATGTTGCATGAGACAACGGGGGCCATAATATGACGTTGGTTTTTTGTTGCTAGGTGGGGCCGCGTCAGAGATATGAAGGTCAAATTAGATTTTTTTTTTAAAATGGGATGCTATAATTTGGTACTTATTTTCTTAAAGCGGCTATCCTGACGAATCCAATGATGTGTAACAGTAAGGTCTTTGAAGGTCAAGAAGGTCAAAAAGGTCGCGTGAACGTCCGTTTACAGTAGGTGTTCGAAGTGATGACCATTGGTGTCAATGCAGTGCTGCAATCTGCTTACCACGGATTGAGGGGAATTCCCTAACACTTCGGTACTTATCGAAGCACACGCACTGACAATTCTGTCTGCTAAATCGTGCAAATACGCCAAATACGGCGTATCCATCAAACGTGCCATTGACATGTAAACACCATTCGACGGTTTCACAGTACAACACTAATTGGAACGGTAAGACTAGTATCGTCGAATCAAGCGAATGTGAATGATGTATTCCTTCGAAGAGCAAGTCGACATGCTTCTCATTTACAAAGAATGCCAACGAAATTCAGTGAGAGCTAAAGACTTATACGCTGAAATACGTCCTTAACGTACTCACGCCACACGTCGTACATTTAAATATGTGTATGATAAATTCAGAACAACTGGATCTTTAACGCATCGGAAACATATCCAGCAAAGGAAAGTTACTAATGAGGAAACGGAAATTGGTACTCTTGCCGCTGTGGTTCGAGGTCCTTGTATTAATTCGTGTCAAATCGCAAGGGAATCTGACATGAGTCAGAGTAGTGTTGTCCGTGTTCTACATCTCCATAAATATCAGCCTTACAATATCAGTCTCCACCAAGAATTAGCTGGTATGGATTGTATGCGTCGCATTGAATTCTGCCAATGGGCACCATTTCATATTCAGAGGGATGAAACATTTATTAACGTGATTTTATTTACTGACGAGGCTACATTCACGAACCATGTAAATGTTAGTTTGATAACATGCATTATTGGGCAGCGGAAAATCCATTTTGGATGCGACAAGTTGCACACCAAACCGTGGGCGGTGAATGTATGGTGTGGGATTCTGTAGGACAGAATTATAGGCCCCTACTTCATCGAAGGAAATCTTAATGATCGGAAGTACATCACATTCCTGCAAGAAACATTAAGTCTGTTATTGGAAGAAATACCTTTAGGAAAAAGGAACAGAATGTGGTATCAATATGATGGGTGTTCGGCACATTTTTCGCTGATGGCTAGAAATGAGTTGCAGAGACAATTCCCAAATCGTTGGCTTGGACGCGAAGGAGATGTGTCGTGGCCGGCTCGTTCGGCCAGACTTGACGCCTCTGGATTTTTACTTGTGGGGATCCGTGAAAGACATTGTTTATAAAGACTTTCAAGTACACCTGAAGATATGCGAGAGAGAATTGTCAGAGCATGCGCTTCGATAAGTGCCGATGTGATAAGGAATGCCACTCAATTCATGATAAGAAGATTTCAGCACTGGATTGATACCAATGGTCATCACTTCGAACACCTTCTGTAAATCGACGTTCATGCCACCTTTGTGACCTTCGTTGACCTTCAAAGACCTTACTGTTACACATCACTGGATTCCTCTCGATAGCCGATATCAGAAGATAAGTACCAAACTATAACTTTTCTTTTTTAAGAAAGGAAAGTTGTCTTCATATCTCTGATGCGACCCCACCTAGCAAAAAAAAAAAGTCATATTATGGCCCCCGTTGTCCCATAGTCCCATGCAACTGTTGTCCCACAAACTTTTCAGCTCCTATCATACTTTCGGAGTTATTCTTGGTGGCAATATTTAGTGACTCACCCTGTGTAAATTTGATAACTGAATATTTTCAAGAACATTCTTCAGGGACCTTGAGGGTTCCTATACTGTCTCGCCAATTAATGTATTTTATTTGTGGTTAAAAATATGAGTAGAATGTAAAGCTCACTACTTGAGCAATAAAATTTATAATATTGATGTAGACTTTTGCATAATACCCTTATTTATAGCGCATTAAGGAACTTATTTAGAAGCAATTGTCAATTATTAACATTGTGAGTTGATTAACACCACTGTTCTACAGTAAATGCTGTATAGTCCTCTAGGAAAGTCTTGGTGTCAAAACACTTATGTCATGAGAATTTTACGTCAAGATGGATACAAATGCTCTTCGAGTGGAGTTCCATCTTCAGCTTCGATATAATCTTTAGTCGCACTGGGCACTTCTGCAGCTGTGAGATTCCTTTATTGTTTCAACAGTCAGCTGAATTGCTGACAAATACAATAGTGGATTATGTCGAAAAGTGGCAAGTGCACTTGTTCTGATGTATAAGCAGCGATTGTCATTGTATTTTTCTTTTTACGACGGTCAGTGGAGGCTTCATTCTGGCATTCTTCACATTATTGATTAGAAAAAAATAGTATTAGCTTTTTGAATTACTAGAACAGTTAATACAGCAAATCCGTTGCGAAAGACTTCATAGTTAAAAGGAGATTTTAATCAAACAAAAGCCAGTACTGCAGATTGTTATCATTCAGGAAACTTTTACAAAATCCCCCTCCCGTGCATAAAAAACACTGGTGGTAAGATACAGTTAGCACTCTTACGGTGACAAAGATGAAAGCGGTAAAAGACTGCAGTCAGCGTCATACCCAAAGGCATCAGAGACTGTTGTTTGGTGACGGTCGCGATGACATCCCACCCCATAGTGTACCGCCGCTACAGAAGAATGCTGAAGATTAGATGGGTAGATCACATAACTAATGAGGAAGTATTGAATAGGATTGGGGAGAAGAGAAGTTTGTGGCACAACTTAACCAGAAGAAGCGATCGGTTGGTAGGACATGTTCTGAGGCATCAAGGGATCACCAATTTAGTGTTGGAGGGCAGCGTGGAGGGTAAAAATCGTAGGGGGAGACCAAGAGATGAATACACTAAGCAGATTCAGAAGGATGTAGGTTGCAGTAGGTACTGGGAGATGAAGAAGCTTGCACAGGATAGAGTAGCATGGACAGCTGCATCAAACCAGTCTCAGGATTGAAGACCACAACAACAACAACAACAGTGTACCGTCATTACCGGACACAATACTAAAGATTTTGTACCCATCGACGTGAGTGTTCGGCAGGTAGCGTTAGTGTGCTAGCTGCCCGCTGGCCCAGTCCACTGGCTGGGCTCTCGCCGCGGTAACCCACTGCCCCGGCTGACACAGCACTTGCAGCCAGCACCTGTTGCATCACGCGGCAACAGCCCTACCAGAGCATCTCGGCCGTTACGAAACGCACTCATTCCTCCTGAGCAGGTGCCACACGTCTCTATAGTTCCCCTTCACGTGGCCCGCTTGTGAAGCCGCTTCAGCTTTGGCGGCCCTCAAACGGTCAATAATATTGTCAAACCGTCTATAAAATGCCGCATGAGGTCTCGTATTGACATGCTGTCAATATTAGAAATACTGACGACCACTGTTTATGTCCCCCAAGAATATTCTCAATATTCCCAAAAAGTAAGGAGTGTATGAACTCGAATATTGGTGGTTTAACAATATTCGCCATTCAGATCTTGACAGAGCTTCATGAACCAGCCGCAAGGAGTTAGTATGCACTTCTTGTGTTTTCAGTTTGTGCATATAGAACCCCCAAGATCCAATTTTTCAAGTAGGCTTTTAATACGAAACAGTCTTAATACGTAGACCTACGATGACAGGCTGATGTAGATGTAGGTGTAGTCATTGAATTTACCACTTTATGACGGTCAGTGGAAGCTGCACTCTGGCATTCCTCTCATTATTGATTAGCAAAAGTAGTATTAGCTATTTGAAATATGCAGACGTGCGGAAAAACACTTCTTCATCGAAAAGTACGTCATAACATGCAATTACTAGTAAGAGGTCTTCGAAATACGAGGATGAGTCAAATGAAAACCTTAAATTTGTAATAACAAATCGAAATTTCGCGCCATTATCCTGTAAGTTGGTAAGCGTGCTACAAACAGCGTGCAGAATGACCTGTAGGTGGCAGCCTAGTGCAGATGCATACATACCGTCGCAGTATCAGTATAAAGATGGCCGCCCCACTTGCGACTTGCACCAGGTAAGAGCAGCGTTCTGTTATTCGATTTTTGCAGCGTTCTGTTGTTCGGTTTTTGCATAGTGAAGGTGTGAAACCTATTGAAATTCATCGACGAATGAAGGTTCAGTACGGTGATGCATGTTTGTCACAGCAACAAGTATACGAATAGAGTAGGAAGTTCGCAAATGGTGTGACTTCAGTGGAAGATGCTCCTCGTCCAGGTCAGGCACAACGAGTTGTGACTCCACAGAACATTGCAGCAGTTGAAGCCATAGTGACTGAAAACCGCCGAGTGACACTGAATGACATTGCAGCATGTTTACAGATTAGTCATGGGTCAGCACACCACGTTGTTCCTGATGAGCTCCAGCTTCACAAAGTGTCTTCAAGATGGGTGTCACGGCAGCTGACTCCTAAAATGAGAGAACATGTTGATACTCATGAAGAACTTCTTCGGCGCTTTGAACGAAAAGGTGATGGATTCCTTGCGAGAATCCTTACGGGGGACGAAACCTGGGTTCACTTCCACCAACCGGAAACGAAGAGAGCGAGCAAGTAATGGCGCCATTCCTCATCACCAAAACCAAGGGAGTTTCGAACAGAATCATCAGCAGGGAAGGTTATGCTGACTATCTTTTGGAACGAAAAAGTCGTCATTTTGAAGCATTACATGCCTAGAGGGACCACTGTCACCAGCGCATTATACACAAATCTCATAAAAAAATCATCTGTGACCTGAAATCAAATCAAAGCGACGTGGATTGCTGTCAGCAGGTGTCCTTTTGCAACATGACAATGCAAGGCCCCACAATGACCATACAAAAGTTGCAACAATCAGAGACCTGCATTTTGAGTGTCTTCCTCATCCAACATACTCACCAGACCTTGCCCCAAGTGATTTCCATGTGTTTGGACCACTCAAAGACGCAATCGGAGGAAAGAAGTTCCGTTCTGATGAAGAGGTACGCCACGCTGTGCTCGAGTGGTTGCGCGGACTACCAAAAGGATTTTTTTCTAAAGGAATTTATGCATTTTGTAAGCGCTGGAGGACTTGCATTGAGCGTGGGGGAGATTATGTTGAAAAGTGATACAGCTTTGTACCACTTCTGCAAATTAAATAATATTTTAAAAAATATTTAATGTTTTCATTTGACTCACCCTCGTAAGTGTCAATCTCATCAAATCGTCATAAACTGTAAAATATCTTGTCCTTAGGTTAGTTAGGTTTAAGTAGTTCTAAGTTCTAGGGGACTGATGACCACAGATGTTAAGTCCCATAGTGCTCAGAGCCATTTGAACCATTTGTAAAATATGGTTTGCATTAATTTCCTGGCTATATCTTTACAGAGCACATGTAATTACTTGACAGGATCCCAGTTGCGTTTGCTAAGTAAAGTCAAGTGAAGTCGTATAGCATATTCGGCTGGGAGACGGAAGGGCATGATCAGCTGCCTAATTGGGAAGTTTTGTCCTATCGTTCGCGCCCGCAGACACCTTTCCTTCGCGAAGTACTATACTCATCTGGGGAAGTGTATTTGTTAAGTGCAGGTGACTGTGATATATGTGTAGTGCAGCGTCATGGCCGTGTTGGAGGTGATGAGAGAGGGTAGAGAGTGAAACCCAGCGGTGGCACATAGCCTACAGCTCTTCAGTAGCACCAATAGGCCACCGAGCCGAACGTCCCTATCCGACGGGCAGATCGCCATCAACACTGTCACATGCTCTCAGTTCAGGAAATACTGCGGAGAGGTTTGGAATTCAATAAAGGACATATGCGCAAAGACTGGTGAGCACGGACTTTACGCTACCAACCCTAATGTCCACTCTCCCGTAAAGGCAAAATTGTCCAGAGCATGTGACCTACCCGAAGGGTCACCCATCTAAGTTCTGGCCACGCCCTACGGTACTCCGGCGATCTGACGGCAACCGGTGTTTCCACCTCGGCAAGACCGTTGACGTTGGGTTTGTTGTTCTTACAGCATTAAGATTCAAGCTTTCGAGTGACCTACTTGTCGCCAATAAGGTCAAAGCACTCCTAATCCTCGTAGATAGCGATTGTCTTTCTCATTAACGTGTTTTTCTCCCCTATTTTATATCGTTTTGACATTAACAATTTGTCGTAAGATGCAGGACTCGTCCAAAAATAGTTTATAAAATATTTCGGGTTCGTGGCTCTTGGTAAGGCAGTAAATTAACAAGCGACAATCGCTCCTTTTTTCAGCCATTCTCGAACATTTCCTCTTTTCTTTCCTTTTGCGTCTTGTCAGTTATAGCAAATGTAGCTGTGCCCTATGCTTTCTTTTGAGTGTCTGAGATCTTAATCTTGTGTAATCACGTTGCCAACCGACAATGCTGACGATGTTACTGATGGTGTAAGGAGCGCTTCTGTATAATGAAGGTCTGATAAACTAACGTTGTCAATAAATATTGAACGTTTGCAGACCAATTTACGAAGCTCCCTCATTCACAAAGTCCCTTGGCCCCATTGTTCTCACAGTCTAGAGTGTACTACCTGCCCACACATTCTTTTGCTTTACAATATACATTGTTAAGTGCAAAGCGTCACCAACCTATCAGAGATGTCATCACGGATCGGGCAACACTGAACACCTAAGGTTGCCTACAGGTATAAGGACCCCCTTTTATCAAGGCATCTTTCACGATCGTTGAAGATTCTGAAATCAAAAATTTTGTGAAAACTGCGTCACTGGGAACGAATAATCATAACTTAACGAAATTTGTTTGACGTAGGACCTAAAACAGCTAGGATGAATCACAGTACCAACTGTCTTCGTCGACTATCACGTCAGGCATTAAATTTCGGTGAGTGTGGTGTTCACTCCTGCTCATATTATCTTGCGTTAGGCATACTCAGCAATCCGAACTTAACTGAAACTTACCAAAAAAGACAGGCTGTTGTGAACTCACAAACAATTATGTGACTGAGAAAATTATACAGTACTTCACGTTTTTGATTCACTCACAAGCATACCTACATTCTAACTCCACCCTTTCTCTTCATGCACTCCAATCCATTTATCTACTGCACTCACGCCAGAGAAGAGTAACTTCTCCGTTTCATCCTTCTCTGCAACAACTTTCTAAGCCTCACTCCTATAAGTCTTATTGCAAGTGACAAATTCGCATCTGTCTACCGTCAAGCCACTCTACAATGGTAGCAGAAGGCACGTGGTACAGGAAGAACTATTTTCTCATCTCCCTGTTTCGTTTGGAGATGCTGCGCGAGAATAAAAGCTGTCCTTACCTCACGCTACACCCGAAATTTCCAGACTTTACTCACATGGCCTTTATGAGCGATGCGCGTTGAGAGAAGTAATACGTATCCTGACAACTATTGATTCGAATGCCCTCTCAAATTTTGGAATAAGACTTCCAGCGCCGGTTGGGGTGGCCGAGCGGTTCTAGGCGCTACAGTCTGGAACCGCGCGACCGCTGCGGTCGCAGGTTCAAATCCTGCCTCGGGCATGGATGTGTGTGTTGTCCTTCGGTTAGTTAGGTTTAAGTAGTTCTAAGTTCTAGGAGACTGATGACCTCAGAAGTTAAGTCCCGTAGTGCTCAGAGCCATTTGAACCAAGGCTTCCAGCGATATACTATGACTTTCATATAACTTCCCGTGTTGGAATTAGCATTTCTGTGACGCTCCCGTAATGACTACATATAAACGCGTGACGAAAGATACAGCTCTTTCCTATCACGTTAATTAAACTTCGTGTGGTTCCATTCCGTCGAACAATACCCAAGAATTCATCGACTGTTGGTTTTCAAGTGACCTCCCTTACACGTGAATTAAGCTTTAATAAGATTCTTGTGGTAAATCATAATCTCATGTTTGTCTTCCCTAGGGATAGATTTACGTGACTGATCCACCCTTAAAGGCTCCCACCAACTCTAAATACTGTAACGAATGTGAACAATGCCACCGACTGATCGTCCATGATGAAATCAAACGATTTCAGCTCATTTCGCACATTTACTCACATTAAAGGTATTTATATGGATGGGCCGAGCGAGGTGGCGCAATGTTAGCAAACTGTACTCGCATTCTGCAGGACGACGACTCCAATCCCCGTCCGGCCATCCAAATTCAGGTTTTCCGTGATTTTCCTAAATCGTTGGAGGCAAATGCCGGGAAGTTCCTTTAAAAAGGGTATTGCCGATTTCCTTCCCCATTCGTTAGTAATCGGAGCTTTTACTCCGTCTGTAATGAGCACGCTGTCGGTGGGACGTGAAAAACTAATCTTCCTTCCTCTTAATGTAGATGCTTAGGTACCAGGCTTCACAACGACTGCTGATCATCAGGTCTCTCTGCACTTCGTAACTGTTTTGTCACAACGCGACCAAACTGTATTCATATGCATCATCTGTGAACAGCATTAGAAAACTAGAAACTCTTTACACCTCCAGAGTCGAATTTGCCATTGAGACACTTTCACAACAAGTAAGAACGATATCAGCAATAGGAAAATTCGAGGGTCGTGGGAGATGCGTGGCCACGTCGAAACAAGAGACCAATGACTGCTTGTAAAATGCTGCCTACATCAGTTCTTGTCCTCCAATCGTCTGTTCCAATCTGAAGTAAGTGGAAAGACATAAAAATCTCAGAGAAGATCTGCGTAATGGGCAACAGGTTTGCTGAACGAGACTGTTAGAGTATTTCGAAGAATAGTGAAAATTTTTAATAACACTAACATTAAACGACGTCCACGAAACTAATGGAGTTAAGAAACCACAAGTAACCATTTGGAAATTCTTTGTCATTATTAACAAATGTAATATCAAAGAGCAAATGAGCCTGGCACTATGAACGTTCTACTACTAATACTAGAGTGCTTTGTTGCGTTTATGTGTGACATTAATGATACAAGAGCTGTACGGAAAGTAAGGTCTGATGAGTCGCGAAATGGAAACCGCAATGAAAATCAAAAATGTTTTATTTGCAAAAGTTGGTTACAGTTCCACAAACTTCTCTACATAGTCGCCGCTCCAACTTATACATTCGTCGTAGCGTTATACCAACTTTCCGCCAATTCTCTATGCTGGTCTGTCGCTGGTTGTCTGTACCAGAATATTTTCTTCATAGGCAGCGGTTCATTCGAGCAAAGATGAAAACCAGAAGGGAGATCAAACGCTTCTCATCGTAAAGGCTGCTGGAGCGTCTTCATTGCCCCTGCAGTGTGCTGCCGAGAATTTTCATGAAGAAAGAAATGCATGACAGTTATGTTGTGTGCGGTTGCATGAAATCAGGCGAAATCTCACGGCAGGCACCCATACTTCGCAGGAGATATTATTTTCTAGGCACCTTCACATGCTCACTGTGCGTTCAGAACTGCAAAGAGTGTCGTGACGTGACGCGATCGACGGGCATACCAGAGGTAGTATGCAACACATCTGTGCAAAACTCTATCAGATTTTCACAGCGATTACTATTCCCTCCTGGTCTGACCTTACTTTCCAAACAGCCCTCGTATATAGATTATGAAAGAGATTTTCACTCTGAAACGAAGGGTACACTGTATCAGAAGCGCTCTGTCAGGAAACTTCTATACAATTAGATGTAGAACAAAGAATTCCATGACAGAAGAATTTTTACTTCTGAAACCTCTCTCTTACTTACAAGTACGTGAGATGCTTGTGGGACGACTGGCTGTATTTATGTTGGACAGGTGTATACGTGTCTAACAAGCAAACCTGCTGTTGCTGCTCGCAAAAACACGTGAGTGAAGCCAAGCAGTTTCCGCCGTGACTTCTCGCCACTTAGAGAGGCCCTGCCATTCTTTTTTCGTCACACGGAACGCGTTTTAAAAAATTGTTTATTTCAGGTAACCAGCGAAGCCGCAACATGTCGCGGTTTCATTCGAGTTTTTCTTGTTCCTTTGGTGAAACCTGCCACTGTGGACGTTCACCGCCACCTTGCCTAAAATATGAAGCTGACGTTGACGTAACGAAAGATTTTCGAGGAGTTTATATAATTAATGCCACAGGTGAACAACCCGCCTTCTACACCGATTACTTGCGTGCCTCGCAATCCATCTTACGGAATGTAGCAGACATGACAAAAATTTAACAAAAATTTTTATGTAGATTAAGAGTAGCGGGGACTCTATAGCGCCTGCTTCGGAAACAAGTTGCCACTCCTGTTTCACTTGATCACTTACTGTCATCTATTAAAAGCTATGACGTTTCTGACTCAATAAGCACGTAATATGATTAGAAGCCACTTGCAAGGAACGGTTACGAAAGTCTTCTGGAAATATAGGAATATGGAATCAACCTGAAATGCCCTGTCGATAGCACAGTGAATAAAGAGCCATTTGTTTTTCAGAAGAACGATATTTTCTGAATCCGTGCTGGTTATTTGTCAACAGTTACATATCTCCTAGATATTCCATAACGCTGATACAAAGCATATGTTCCAGGATCTCACTAAAAAAAAAAACATTTGGTTCAAATGCCTCTGAGCACTATGGGACTTAACATCCGAGGTCATCAGTCCCCTAGAATTTAGAACTACTTAAACCTAACTAACCTAAGGAGATCACACACATCCATGCCCCAGGCAGGATTCGAACCTGCGACCGTAGCGGTCACGCAGTTCCAGACTGAAGCGTCTAGAACCGCACGGCCACACCGGCCGGCGATCTCACTAAAAATCAGTGTCAGTGTTACCGATGTATAATTCAACGGATTACATCTATTTCCTTTTCTGCAAGCAAGTGTGACATGTGCAACTTTCCAGTCGTTCGTCGAGAAACTGATTAGGATGACTTAAAAATGAAGCTATTTCATCGCCACGATCCGAAAGGAACCTGACGAGTATACAATCTAATCCTAATATTCAACGTTATTGACTTAAGTTTTTTTATTTTGTTTTGTTCGTCTATTGCATCCAAAGCTACTTAGTAGTGGAACGAGTCGCCACGTGCGTTGATATGAAAACGCGCCTAAATCAGAAGATTTTCAATGATACAAATGTATGAGAACATCGTTACATCCCACTGCTCTGAAATACTCCTACATCTAAGCACGCCTTTCTCTGCCTCGTGATGACTGGGTGTTGTGTGATGTCCTTAGGATAGTTAGGTTTAAGTAGTTCTAAGTTCTAGGGGACTGATGACCATAGATGTTAAGTTCCATAGTGCTCAGAACCATTTGAACCATTCTAAGCACGCCTGCAGTGAATGGGATAGGAACAACGGTACGTTGCAGCTTAGACATTTCATTTTTGTGAGGAAAATGGGACCCGAAGATTTTTTACTGATATGCGAAATCTTTTCTATACAAATTCAGTGACCTCAGTTTTCTCCAGGGTTCTTAGAACAGGTGTAGACGAAGGCTGCGCGAGGCCTACTGGTCTGGGACGTTGTTTTGCCTTGTTTACTCCCCGCTGAAATATTCCACTTCTAATGACATCCGCGTCGACGAAAGTCCCATATCCGTGTGGACGGCTAGGGAGAGCCGCGGGACGGTTGTGTGTGTGTGTGTGTGTGTGTGTGTGTGTGTGTGTGCGCACGTGTGCATGCGTGCATGTGTGTGTGTGTGTATGAGAGAGAGAGAGAGAGAGAGAGAGAGAGAGAGAATCCCACTTCACACCACAATTCATAAGAATAATATGAAAATTCAGAACCAGAAGGCAGTCTGGAAACAACATTACATTTCACTACACACATTCTCAGCAGCCGTAGAACAAAATTTCCGGTCTTAAAAGTGGCAGAAGGATTAAGGATTACATGTTAATGAAACATGTCTGAAATACTTACGTTTTTCTGGTGAGATTGTACCGACTGCTTTTGGTGTAGATACGTTTACAATAACAAACAGAACGATTTAATAGAGTAAGTATTAAAAGGCATCAGATTATCAGGTACAGTAACATAAGAACGGCAGCCGCTAGACTCTCGACAGAAATTGTGACTGGCCTTACGACTTGCGAAGCCTTGAGAGAAACTAACAATTTTTATAAAACTTAACATGAGAACTGGGAAAGAAAATACCTAGATTAGGTACAATAGGAAAAATCGCAACTTTGGCCGTACTAAGTAAATCGTTATAATTATAAAAAAGACTAAATTAATGTACTATCAGCAGATCGATAAGAAAGATGCATCAATTAACAACGAAGTAATCTTGATCATGATGAGCACCACAACTGACACTAATGTTCATTAATAAATAAATATCACGTCAGCTCTATTTTTACACATTTAATGTGCTACGACCCGTTTCGTTCGCTGAACGTCTTCAGGTTGCCTGCAGTTAACCAAAAGAGGAAATCAGGCTAAAGCTACAGTATCTTAACAAATAAAATGGACAACTCACACTGATAACAGCCTCATACCAAATCGTCACCGAGTTGTGCTGAGGTCATGACGTAAACTGGTCTACTTTTAGTAGGTAATGTTAAAAAGCAAATCCGTAAACACTGGTCATAAACATTCTGCCAACCGCCGGCGGAATTATGGTGAACAGACACGGCATGCTAAGCACAGTAAATTGGCCACCTGCTGCACGACAATGATAAACAGGTATACGTAGTACTTGGCCCCGTCGAGTGTGATCGTCACAATCGTTAGAAGCAATGACGAAACCTTGAGTTCGGAACTGATGTTAAAAGAGTGCACAATTAAATGAAACATTTGAAAAGGAGAGCCGCACAAAATCTAACACAAGTATGAACAATAACAAGGGAACGGGTGACAGTGCTCGCATCAAACTAAATCGTCTTTTCAAAGCTATGAAAGTACAATTTCAAAATTATTATGTAAAATACATCAGGAACGATAATTATGATTTCACAGAACGATCATAAGTCATTATTAAAGCAGTTATTTTCAGTACTTTCATACGTTCAATGATAAGACGTTGTTTGTTGTAACTGCTTTTATTCTGTAGTCAGCATAACTTTGTGTAATCACAATTACGGGTTCTGTTGTATTACGTGTAATTATTTCACACTCGATTGTATAATAAGTCGTATGAAATTATCAACCTGCTGATGATGATACAGATTAGTGCAACCAATGGTGTACGTTCTCTTCGACTGTAAATAACTGTAGCTAACTAAACACAGCTCTGTTGTATTCTTATTGACAACATGCGACAACCACCAGTCTGGTTACTTTAGCTCTTTTCATTTTCAAAGACAGTACAGCCGTGTAACTGCGTTATTAATTACTTATGATCTTTCTGTGAGAACATGATTATCGTTCCTGATATGTTTTACACAACTGTTTTGCTGTTGCACTTTATCATTATTCACTTACTGTCATACCTATCAAATGAAGATTTAGCTTGGTGTAAGCACTCTAACCTGTTCTTTTGTTATTGTGTGTAATTGTCTTGTTAACTTTTGTTCATTTCTACTTTTCAATTGTTTGGATTAGTTGTGTACTCCATAATATCAGTTCTACACTAAAGATTTTGTCTTTGCTTGTAACGACTGTGATAATTCAATCGACTATCGCGCTCGTCGGAGGCTAAATACTACGATAACCAGTCCATTTATGTCACGACTTTAGAAATACTCGGTGAGGATTTAGTATAAGGCTATTATCAGTGCGAGTTGCCTAATTTATTCATCAAGATGCTGTAGCTTTAGCCCCTTTCCTGTTTTGCTTTAACTGCAGGGAACCTGAAAATAATCAACGAGGTTAAAAGGTGGTAATACAATAAATGTGTAATACTAGAGCTGACGGATTTTTTAATTAAAATGAAAAAAAAACAGTTAAGTCGTTGAAAAAGACTACGAAATTTGGGGGAGTTGAAAATTATAATTTTGGGTGACACCTTCGAAAGTAAAGTTATTCATCCTCAGTGAATATTGTGGCGTTACCATTCTTTTCGAATGTACGTTAACCGGCTTCTTACGGTTATTGATACAGTAGCATCGAGTCGTATGACAGGTTTAGGACAGTATCTGACCCAGGTTCAGAGGGTGCAGCTGTGAGACGAGTGTTTTCAAGAGTAAGAGAGCAGTAATTAAAATCCAAGGCTTCCATGGCCATTGTAAATCACTATCTGGAGCAAGCACAAGAATTTCTACCTTCTAATTACTTGCCGGCCGGTGTGGCCGGGCGGTTCTAGGCGCTTCAGTCTGGAACCGCGTGACCGCTACGGACGCAGGTTCGAATCCTGCCTCGGGCATTGATGTGTGTGATGTCCTTAGGTTCGTTAGGTTTAAGTAGTTCTAAGTTCTAGGGGACTGATGACCACAGATGTTAAGTCCCATAGTGCTCAGAGCCATTTGAACCATTTTTTTCTAATTACTTTGTTGTCGAAATTCGCTGACCACAGACAAAAAGAAAAACAAAAAATAGGGCTACACCTTGTCTGCGAGAATTGTCCCCTGCCATACCAACACCTTCTATTCAAGATAACATAAAAGGAGCAATTGGGTTTCGTCCGTAGACGGACACTGGTGCAGTGTTTACAAGCACTTACTAACGGCTGCCATAAAAGTAACCGAAAACGATGTTGTAACCCCAGTTTGCCAACTCGGTACGTAGACGGCAGCTGGAGAGACCAGAGCAATTCACTGCTGCTTTCAGCGGAGAGGTTACGTCACTGCAAGACCGCTTATGAAACGGTGGGGATACGCTCATGCCCACCAAGCATGCGACTACAACTGTTACTGGCAGGGTCTGTTAATAACTTCCTGCTAAATTGCAAAGTGATGCCATCGGCTACCAGGGTAACGGTAAAACTGGTGGTTCGCACGTGAGTGGAAGGCAATAGGGATTCATGTCATACGACGTCACAAGCAGCAGTCTTTTGTATTGTAATATTCACTCTTGACTCAGCCATTAGACCACATTCGATAAGTTTGACAGGATTTTGTGGAATAAGCTGAAATACCCTTCCTCTGCGTTCTTCAGTATCGCATGTCCAGTATAAGCCTGAAAGTTGTGAACCACTGTGGTAGGTGTGCAGTGTAGTGTTGTTACGATTGATTATGGCAATGAAAGACAGGGAGAGGATGAAACCTAGCGTCGATCACATCCACTCTTCTCGATTAGCACCAAGGCGTGCGAAATTTACGTCAACAGCCGACGGATGGCCTGCACCCCCCCCCCCCCAACTGTATCACAAACCGCCGCCGTCAGTACAGGCGTTGGGGTTAAATACAGGAAATCCAAGCATAGTCTAGGAACCAGGAAGTGCGCACAATGCTCTCTCGTCATTTCTTCGTCGTATACAGGTTGTGGCTCTGGATTTCGGTGGGAGTGGATTTCGGCTTGGCGTTGTGCAAGGGTGGACTCTCAACCAATTGTAATTTCATTTAAATAACAGTACCGGGTGTTGTGTGCTGTCCTTAGAGTAGTTAGGTTTAGGTAGTTCTAAGTTCTAGGGGACTGATGACCATAGATGTTAAGTCCCATAGTGCTCAGAGCCATTTTTTTGACAGTACCGGGACGTATTCTTAAGGCACACCAAAGCAGAACATCGCGCTCAATCTTCCAAATGACATGCAATAAAATAAAAATTATGGAAATAAGCTCTTGTCCCACAATAATAATAAACCTTGAGGGAACACAAACGAATATACAATCAGAAAAACTTAATCTAATATACTTAGGAGTCATCCAATATAAAACTTTGCCACATTTAGATTAACTGTATGAAAGGAGCATTAAATATAACCTACAATAATACCTACAAGTGAAGAAGTATGCACAATGATACCCCACTAATTTACAGCGACTCAGTAACCCAATGGGCATCAAGAAACACAGAAAGGCAACTTCAGGCACTAAAAGCTTATCATTGAAATAGAATTCCTCAGGTAATTTCCTGTTTCACACAGCCTCACCGTGGTTCATCAAAATACAATACACTTATGAAGAAGACTCTGCTCTTCAATTTACAAGTCCCATACCAACGCCGGCGTTTCATCAAAATCTTGGCAGTACATTACTGCCACCACAGACTCAACGGGCAGTATAACAAAACGACAGAATAGCGTTTCATCCCTCTTCAGCAGCTGTAATTCTGTTAATCGAAATAATTAGCAACCAATTACACAAAAGAAACTTAACTTCCTTCACCGGTTAGAGGCAGCTAGTGCCTTTCTTCGTAAAGTTATAGTTATCGCATTATTTGCGAGCGTCAAAAATAAGATGCAAGCAGCATACTGCTGTGGTCCTAAAAAATACCACAATATTTAGTACAATAATGAACCGTTACGGCAAAAAAAAAGCTAATAAACGCTTACACGTGGTTCTTAGTGCCACTTGTAAGCATTTACGAGTTATTTTTGCAATAACAGATTCATCATTGTATTAAATTTTGTTCTTGTATTTTTAGGACCACAGCAACATTCTGCATTCACTTTATTTTTGACACTCGCAAATAATGCGATAATTATAACCTTCTGAAGAAGGGCACTAGCTGGTAAAGGAAATAAAATACTTTATGCAACTGCTTGCTGGTTACTTCAATTAAAACGACAGCAGTCAGTCTGATGCACAGCCTTCCAGTCCCTGTAACGGAAACATTTCTTCTGCATACGCTTCTTGGCTCCCAGCTGCTGTATCCTCAGGACGCACGGAGGCAAACCCAGTCTGCCACTCCGACCAGACGATGCCTCTCATTAACAGCAAGTCACATCCACTGTTGACAGTCCCTCACCGTACTGCCTTTCTGACTCTACACTATCCGCTCCTACTCAGGTGGCACTGTTGGGATTCCGTTACAACCGCATGGACCATCCATGCCGACGCAAAACGAGTTTGGCTGGCGCACCGGGCAAGGCCCCTGACGCCGTACGGAAGCCTTGTCCGTTGTGCTCACAGCCTGCTGCTGGCTCTCGATTCAAGTTGCCACGCCAGGCCCATACGTCCAACTCCCCGGTCCACGGTGTCCGTCTCACTCACCGGTGGTCGCCTGTTCTTCGCTACACGTAACCTTACGGATATCGCAACATCCTGCACCTGCCCCGCCGAAAGCGAACAAGCTCGGTCCTCAATATGTTGCCCGGTCCCCAGCGATACACCGCAGAATTGTCCCTCGCTCTCCACGGCGACTCGATGTTGGCTGCCAGAAGATGCGTCCGATTCCATTTTGGTCGTGCAACTGTTTTTTGTGTGTTGCACTGTCACAGGTAACCTCAGCTTGGCGCTGCGTGCGCTACTCACCGATATCAGCGGCTTCTGGCGCGAAAGGAGCGCCTGACCCAGACTGGTGCGAAATGCTCGTTGAGACGAGAACTAAAATGCGTTATGAAATAGCTACTTCATGGCACGAAGTGATGACAATTCGCTCCATCACCAGGCCTCGATCTCGATCTGGGCCCTACCGGGCCGAACGCTTCAGCAATGCTGTGCTTTAGCAACCAGAGCTACTCAGACTGGTTCACAAACGCTCAAACAGTAATGGATGGAGTACACACCTGTCCCTATACAACTGCTATAGTTTATCACGCACAAGTTTCCATCAAATGGACTCACAGCCCAGTAGTCGTTTGGTAGCGACATTTAACTCTTAACTCTTAATTCTTAATGAGTCACTGGGTCAAGCACAGGACAGTACACTGTTGTTGTTATAGCCTTCAATCCTGAGACTGGTTTGATGAAGCTCTCCATGCTACTCTACCCTGTGCGAGGTTCTTCATCTCCCAGTACCTACTGCAACCCAAATCCTTCTGAATCTGTTTAGTGTATTCATCTCTTGGTCTCCCTCTACGATTTTTGCCCTCCACGCTGCCCTCCAATACTAAATTGGTGATCCCTTGATGCCTCAGAATACGCCCTACCAACCTATCCCTTCTTCTAGACAAGTTGTGCCACAAATTTCTCTTCTCTCCAATTCTGTTCAATACCTCTTCATTAGTTACGTGATCTACTCATCTAATCTTCAGCATTCTTCCTTAGCACACAAGCTTCTATTCTCTTCTTGTGTAAACTATCTATCGTATACGTTTCACTTCACTTCCATACATGGCTACACTCCATACAAATACTTTCAGAAATGACTTCCTGACACTTAAATCTATACTCTATGTTAACAATTTTTTTTCCTTCAGAAACGCTTTCCTTGCCATTGACAGTCTACATTTTATATCCTCTCTACTTCGACCATCATCAGTTATGTTGCTCCCCAGATGGGAAAACTCGTTTACTACTTCAAGCGTCTCATTTCCTACTCTAATTACCGCAGCATCACCCGATTTAATTCGATTACATCCCATTATCCTCGTTTTGCTTTTGTTGATGTTCATCTTATATCTTCCTTTCAAAACACTGCCCATCTGTTCAGCTGCTCTTCCAGGTCCTTTGCTGTCTCTGACAGAATTACAATGTCATCGGCGAACCTCAAAGTTTTTATTTCTTCTCCACGGATTTTAATTCCAACTCCGAATTTTTCTTTTGTTTCCTTTACTGCTTGCTCAATATACAAACTGAATAACATCGGGGATAGACTACAACCCTGTCTCACTCCCTTCCCAACCACTGCTTCCCTTACATGCCCTGGGCTCTTATAACTGCCATCTGGTTTCTGCACAATTTGTAAATACCCTTTCGCTCCCTGTATTTTACCCCTGTCCCCTTCAGAATTTGAAAGAGAGTATTCCAGCCAACACTGACAAAAGCTTTCTCTAAGTCTACAAATGCTAGAAACGTAGGTTTGCCTTTCCATAATCTATTTTCTAAGATAAGCCGTAGGGTCAGTATTGCCTCACGTGTTCCAACATTTCTACGAAATCCAAACTGATCTTCCCCGAGGTCGGCTTCTACCAGTTTTTTAATTCGTCTGTAAAGATTTCGTGTTAGTATTTTGCAGCTGCGGCTTATTAAACTGATAGTTAGATAATTTTCACATCTGTCAACACCTGCTTTCTTTGGGATTGGAATTAGTGGACAGTACACAATAACAAAAAAAAAAAAAAAAAAAAACCACCACGAAGGAATTATCCGTAGATGCACACGTTGAGACAAACAGATGACTACAATATCAGAAATAATTGGATGGTCTATTCTAGAGAAAGTGCTTCGCAAACTGAGCAAGTCTATAGTGCACTGGTCCATCTCTGACCCTCATGCAAGGAGTTATTCGGCTTCGCGTTGATTGATAGATTTGTTGGATATCCTCCTTAGGGATATCCTGCCTAATTATATCCACCTGTCGCTTAGATCGTCAAAATCCCAAGCTCACTGGAGGGCCCTGTCCGTAAGAGTCCTAACATTCTCAGCTGGGGAGAGATCCAGCGACCGTGCTGGCCAAGGTTCGGTTGAACAAGCTCGAGGACACGTAGTAATAATTTTCGCCGTGTCCTAGTGGACATTATCTTGCTGAAATGTACTGAAGCACCAGTTTAACTTCGAATCGATGATAATGATGAATATATGGGACTATGACCGTTCGTCGGTACTCACATTCTGTCGTCTCTCTAGGTCGACCGCTTCCTTCTTGATCCTGTACTCGGCCGTGGTTCACCCTCTCCTGCCAACATCGTTGAATAGTGGCATCGCTCCTACTCAGATATCGAGCGATTCACCGTTTACTCCATCCGGCTTCTTTGAGCCCAACTTCACGTCTCTAACACTGATGTCCGTGTATTTTGTCTGCGAGGCATAGTTGTTGTCCAACTGAGTGCACGGAATGAAATTCGCGAAGACTTTATGCTCTGTATGGACAAGTCTTCTGTTTATCACTCTTCCCAGCTGTGCGGTGAAATTGCGCTGCAGCGTCGTCGACCGTCAAAGTTCACCGTATATTTTCCGTCGATACCTGTGTGAAATTCAATTTCTAACCAGTCTGCATATCTCCTTCGTGCTGCTTCGTTTTCTTTGTCTTAAAGGGTATTATTGACGATTACTTTCGTCCTGGCAGGAGCCACAGTTGTATAAAATTTCTTAAATGACAACATTTTCCGCCTTTGACGGCTGTTTAGCTATTATTCTTTACTTCTACGATTAGCTATTACACCGTTTTCAGGCGGTATTTGACAATATCAGCAAAAGTATCAAGCTGTCCAGCCACCAGCATATGGAGGGGAAACATAAAACTTAAGTAAGTAGTTATGTGTACAGTTCGTATGAAAAGAATTTAAAAGTGGGCCTAGTAGCTGAAAAGAGAACACGGACCAGCGCACATCAGTTGTAAAAAAACAAAATAAACTTTTTCATACCACCAACAGTTGCCTAAAAAGAAGTAACATCAACAGGCAAGAGCACATTGAGACGTTGTTTACGTTTCTGCTGCACGGTCCTACGCCAGTACATTTTACTACAGTTGAATCGTAGTGGGCAGTGTACTTGTATTACTGGTAAAGTGCCTTTGTGCTTTTGCAGCAATTTTACGGATAACTGATTGCCCTATGTTTTACGCTTAGCCGTTCTTTGCCAGTTGCTCGACAGTGTGGCGGCTTGTGCTAATGTACATCAGCTACCGTTTGAAAACGGTATGAGAGCCGAAATTGGTCAACAGTGCAAAATAAATAATAATTACACTCGAGGGAGCAAGATGTTTTTTACTGAAATTTTGACTGCTTTCATACTGTCCTCTTTCATTTCCTATCTTGCGCTAAGCTTTCCATCTCTGCTCATTCCACCGCCATGCCAGTTATTCCTGGATGCCATAAAAGGGGACACACTAACATGCCCTCTCTTTACCTCTTCACTCATTTTTTAGATTTTTTTGTTAATACCACATCTCAAATGCTTCTACTTTTTCCTCTGAATTTCCGATAGTCTCGTTTCACTTCCATACATTGATGTGCTCTCTTCATGCATTTTCAGAAAATTCGTCCTCTGTCCCATATCGATATCGTTATTTCAGTACAGTTCTTATATTGAAGAAAACTTTCTTCGCCTGTGCTAGCTCACATCTAATACCTTCCTTGCATCATTCAACATGTGTAATCTTCCTTCCTAGACAGCAGCACTTCTGCACAACTATTTTGTTCTCAATTTGGATGTTATACAAGCGGCTACTCTCCTTTCTAGTACTACTTTTCACCTTTGCTTTTTTATTCTTATGGTAAATTCAGTAACTCTTTCTCCCGTCCGGCAATAAGGGCTACATCGTGCGGTACTTTAGCATTCGCATCTATTCCCCAATAGGGACCGACCGACCGCGTGTCATCTTCTGCCACATGGCGTCATATGGATGCGGTTTGGAGGGTTTGAGATCTGTACACCATTCTCTCAGCCGTTGTCGGCTTTCTGGGCGTAGTAGCAGCAACTTCTCACTCAAGCAGGTCCTCAGCTGGCATCACGAGGCTGACTGCACTTCGTTCCAATCTTCCCACCAAGTAAAACACTGGCAGTACCGAGAATCGAACCCGGATCTTCCATATAGCAGCCAGAAGCACTACGTAGGCGGACATTCTTAAAGTGAGCTTTTCGATTTTTTTAAGGTTTTCAAAAAGTACATCAGCTGAACGTTCTGCAGCGCTTAGTCCAAGTTGAAACACCAAGGAGCGCTGCCCCTTATGTTATATCCTAGCCAGTAATGCCAAACGAGCCCGCTGCCAAAAGGTTGGCAGCATCAAAGTCCAGACGCCGTCCTCATGAGCAGTGCCAGCGATACAGGAAATCGCCGCAAGTCTGCGCGCGCCACCGCTGGCTTCTGGCTTCTTAAGCGCTGGAGTCGCGAGCGCTAGGACAGTTCTGGATTCGCCGCTCAGTTGTATACTCGCCACCGATTTGTGTACTTGCTAGTCAGTTGTGTGTTCATCGCAGCAGAGTTGGTGTTTGTCGTCAGCCGACGCTGACCTAGCCGCTCCGACTCGAACTAGACAGATTTCTGTAGACACGGAGTTCACTACTGTGTTTCTGTATCTTCTTTAATAAAGATAAGTACCGACTTTTATTTAATCAGAGTGTTTGGGTTTTCATCTTTCTGTTCACTGTTCCAGCGGACCGGTCGGCCCGCTATTAAAAGTGTGGCGGTGACTTCGTAAGCCGTTTCTACAGCGAAGTGTTTGTCGCTACGAACGCCGCCACAAAACCTTATAACTGTGAACCTCACCCACACGTTGTGGAACAAGTCGTGGTTACGCTCTAGTGACTTGGCAGCGAAACACGTCAACATCGGCCAAGCGCCCGGAATCGTTCGACGTGTGTCGACTGGTGAAAGGTATACGTGAATACAGTTTTGCAACGTTTTGGCGTGTTTATGTTTGTGTGTGTGTGTGTGTGTGTGTGTGTGTGTGTGTGTGTGTCTGCGAGCGGGCGTGCTTGCAACTGGCTACTATTCTGGCTTCGGAGCCCGAATTGGGTTAGCACTTGCCTGATCGTCTTTATACGTCTGATAAATACATAGTATTTTCTGTCCTTCTTTATTCGCTACTGAGTGAGAGAAATATGGCTGTCCTAATGTGTACGTAAGCGCCCTAATCTCTTATTCTCACGGTCCCTGCAGGAAATAAACGACGGTGACAACATAGCCCTCACACACTCTTCTCCGAATACCTGTATTCTAAATCTATCCAACAGTTTGGAGGGAATGATGTAGTATTTCTTCTAAGAACTGCCATTTAAATTCTCCAAGTATTTCTGCTAACACTTTCGTATGAGCTACTCCGGCCCATAACAGTCCTATCGGCGTGATCCTGAATTCTGTTCAAAATTAAGAGCAATTTTAAATGTTCGCGTAGCGTATATAAGAGGATTTGGGGAACCACCTGAAACCCACATCCAGGGTTGCCGTCTCTCCAGACATTCTCGTTAATCCGCGAGACGTGTTTAATCTGGGGAAGGCTTGCCTCCCTGTATCCCTGAAGCTGTGAGTATGTGAGAAATCGTTTTTTTTCTTTTATATATAATGAAAACATTGCAGCTCCTATTGTAACCTACCCATACTCTCCGGTAATCAACGGCCCGTGAACCTAATGTTTTCAGTTTCCAGAAAAGGCATCAACTCCGAAGAATTTGTGCCGTCAGACCGCAGATTCACTAATGATGATAGAAAAACTAAAATATTTGTAATTTTTTACGAATTTTAATTAGTTAACGAACGTGTTATTAATTATGAACTGAAATTTAGCAAAGCTGTAGTTGAAATAATACAGGTTCCGGTCCCTTTGAGAACAAAAGTTAAATTTTGAATTTATGTAACGGTTGAATATTTCGTCCATAAAGGAGGCATTATGAGGGCTGCAACAATTGATGAATACGTATAAAACAATTTGTGCGTCAGTCACTTGTTCATTTTGCCACTACGCGTTTCAGTGGTTCACACAATCATCATCAGGTGAGGAATTATTTATTTACATGGCCGGTGTTGGTGAAGAGTACAAACGTCTTTTCACAGTCGCAGACCAAGGGCAGTGTAATTTATTTTACGTCTTTTGTTAATGAAAAAAATTGTTTATTTAGGAAGCAAAAGGCGCTAAATAACCTACACAGCCCTTGGTCTGCGACTGTGAAAAGAAGGCTGTACTCTTCACGAACACCAGCACTGTAAATAAGCAGTTTTCCACTTGAAGATGATGTGTGAACCATCGGAAGGCGTAGTGGCAAAATAAACAAGTGACTCAGGCAGAAACTGTTTGATTTATTATGTAATAGTTACTGAAAGCGACAACAGTCACTGCACGCGTGAGAGGTTGTTTGAAACTGCAAGAGATTATAAGATGGAAAGTTAGCTAACGTGACATTGAACACTTTGTAATTATTCATAATAAAAAGTAATTTATTAATTGCAACTAATAATGTGATAATGACACAGAGAAATGTTACATCATTCTACAACGCTTCGTTGGGGCGCAACCGTTGCAAGTTTCGTTTCTATAGAACATTTGCCGTGCAGTATAACGTTCTGGGTTCTACTAGTGAAATATTCATACGTTTCTGAAGACATTCCGTATGACAGTATCTTGGTTAGTAGCCACTGGTCAGAATGGTTCTCCAGCGCCTTCAGTGTCTCGTGGAGTCTATTGCTACAAGGCGTAAAACAGTCGTCAGGCTGGTGTGCGATGCTATACAGTAGTGGTTCCGTAGTATCTAACTGAACAGTTCAAGCGTGTACTGGAGGAATGCCGGACATTTGCTACGCCGGACATTTGCCACACTTGCTCCTTCGCCAGGTAGCGATCCCTCAGGTAAGGGACGCCCTTCCTCGTACTTCTTCTGTCCGCTTTCAAACCGCCGTCTCCACATCTTACTCGATACAACTAGTAAGTAAGGGACCTTCTTCTTCGACATCTTGGCGAAATACAGAGCTTCTTTTCCGAAATCGAAATATTTATATCTTTTGGGAAACGAAAGCAATTCCGACGATTATGTCAGTATGTAATTAGTTCTGCCAAGTATAAATATAGATCCCTCTGACTGTACGGTAGCTTCCTTTCACGCTTACTGATTGCGATAGAAAGAGTCCATCGCCATGGGAGCAACAAGAAAGGAATGCTGTAAAGAGAATGTGAATGTACGCTAATCATTTCTTTTTGATCGCTGCATTTGTGCCTACTTTAATTACTACAACTGCATGCCCAAAAGACAATAAGGAAAGAAGAAATGGGTATGCGAATGTTTGAAAAGAAGAACGACATACTCCATATTAATTTACTCTCTAAAATCCGATATTCCTTCCGGCGAAACATTAGTTAATAAAGTGTAGCGGGACAATGTTCAAAACATGATTGGAAGTACGTTCATAAACAGAGACAAGAACAAGTATGATTGACATGTCATATAAAGTCGACGTACAATTTTAAAATGTTAGAAATAAGGAAATGAAGTAATACATAATGCTTTGCTTGTAATGTACGTTGTTGTTCTACATTGTTTAGCTCTGGTATTTACAGGGTCACAGAGAAAGCATCCTAGTTTTTGGAGGGCGAAGGCGTAATTGTAATGATCTCTACTACAACAGAAACAAGAAGCACAACTTAAGGAAAAATAATGTAATGTGTATTCCAGCTCACAAGCGACATTGATGCAGGTAGTTCCTGTGACTTACAAGGGAACCTCCCCATCGCACTCCCTTCAGATTTAGTTATAAATTGGCACAGTGGATAGGCCTTGAAAAACTGAACATAGATCAATCGAGAAAATAGGAATAAATTGTGTGGAACTATGAAAAAATAAGCAAAATATACGAACTGAGTAGTCCATGTGCAAGATAGGAAACATCAAGGATAACGTGAACTCAGGAGCGCCGTGGTCCTGTGGTTAGCGTGAGGAGCTGCGGAACGAGAGGGTCTTGGTCAAGTCTTCCCTCGAGTGAAAAGTTTAATTTTTTATTTTCAGACAATTATTATCTGTCCGTCCGTGTCAATTATCAAAGTTCAGGCACTCACACATAATCAACTTCGCTCTCCAAAATTCCAGGACATGTTCAGATTTGCTAGGACATATGCAGGATTTGACAGTCTACACACGGAAAAATTTGAAAACGTTAAAAACATATGTTTTGACAGAGCACAGGGAAAACTGTGCGACTGTGAAACTATTGCATTCATTTGTTGCAGTTCATGTAACAAACTCTTGTTTTCATCACTTTTTTGGGAGTGATTATTACATCCACAAGAAAACCTAAATCGGGCAAGGTAGAAGAATCGTTTTAGCCATTCGCCAAGTGTACAAGTTAGGTGGGTCGACGACATGTTCCTGTCATGTGACGCACATGCCGTAACCATTATTCAGGATATACGACGTCATAAGCGTGAAAAAGTGTCTCTTCTTAAAAATGCAGATTTCCTTGGCTACACTCATGCAGTGTTTGACATTTTATACATCGCACTTTTTGACCGTAATCTGATGATGCACTAAGAGAGGGAAACGCGTTATTAATAAACGTTGCATCAGTGCCTGTCTTTTATTCGGGACGTGGAAGCACTGTTGCTGCACCAGCACAAAGCAGGATTTGTATTGAGATAGGAGTTTCAGACTTAGACAAAGCACAACTATCTGAAACTTCGTAGCCTCTGGTGAACTGGTCAGCATTAGGAGACGAAACATTAAGCAAAGAAATTAGCGTTGAACCACGGCCAAATAATGATCATTAAAGATAATGACCAAGGCCGCAATAGCGGCCGTCCTGCATTTTAATGTCTATGGACTCGTGATGTCAGTTTCCAACCATAACAAATCTAAAATTGGCACTATCCAACACAGGTACATTACTGTGAGTCATGAGATGAACGAGACGTCTAGGGAAATACTCGCCTTACTCGTAAACTCGTGGGCGCTTCCTGGAGGAGCAGTTAACACAGGACGTAAATACGAGGCGATGACGCGGCTAAGTATGGGCGGGTTGCGTGGAAGCCGGCAGCTGCCTCGTGTACTTTTTCTTCTTCATTGGCGGCTGGAATGGAGATCGAGGCCGGACGGTGGAAAACTCCATGACCCCGGCGCAGCGGGCTCTCCGCAGAACAGGTTGTGGGCCGCGGAAATCCCGAGAGTCTCCCAACATACGGGCCAACATTCCGTGTCGTCTTACCTGGAGGTGCGCAACAGGCGGTCTCCACATCACCGATCTCTTACTCTGCCGCTATACACTCTTCTGTCCGCACCCGTTAGTTTTCTCCAAACACAGAACGAACTTTGCTGCCTACAGCGTCAAAGCTCTAACTCATTAATCACAACACATTCCTGGGCAGAAACTCTACTCCAGTACGGTGTGCGGACATTTGCCACAGCGGACATTTGCCACGATTTTAGCTGCTCCTAAGGGTTGGGTCCCTTGTCTCCCCCTCCTCCTGCTCCACCTCCTCCCTCGCCGTCCGACCCTCAGTAAAGATACTTACTGAGCCTTTCCGCTGCTTTTCTTAACATAGGACCAGAATCTCTATGGATTTTTCGCCACATTTTTAGAGAGAGCTTCGTTGTGGAAACCATTAAAAGCATCTCGCATTGAAATCCGCACCAAATTTCGAGCCACAGTAAAACTTCACCAATCTTGGAGATTTTGAGCTCGTCTAAATTATACGTGCCCTTTTCGGTGCTCCTGCAGCAGCTTTCTGTCGTGTTTTGTGTACCATGTTGGATCAGTTCCGTCTGATATTAATTTATTTGGTATGAATCTCTCGAGTGCTGTTGATACTATTTCTTTGAACTTAAGCCACATATGGTCTTCACGTATATAGTTTGGAAGGATTGGAGACTCTCTCTTAGAAAGACGTCAACCGAATTTTTTATAAATATATATATTTTGCGTTTAGTTTTGGTGAATTTCTTTGTAACGGAATTGAGCCTCGCTACGGCCGTGTGTTCACTAATTCCTGTACCCGTCGTGATGCTCAGGATTATTTGTGGCTAAGAGGTCAAGTGTGTTTTCGTAACCATTTACAATTTGAATGGCCTCGTGAACTAATTGTTCAACATAATTTTAAAAAAATATTTAGAACAATTATGGAAGTTGTTTTCTATCTATAGTAGGGTCTGAAAATGTATTTTTGTCAACATACGGAAGGTAGACTGAAGTCACTGCCAACTATAATTGTATGAGTAGGGTACCTATTTGCGATGAGACTCGAGTTTTCTTTGAAATGTTCAGCAACTGTTTCATCTGAGACCGGGGGTCGGTAAAAAGAGCAAGTTATTAATTTATTCTGTTTGTTGAATATAACCTCTGCCCATACTAACAAGGGAATCTCCCCATCGCACCCCCCTCAGATTTAGTTATAAGTTGGCACAGTGGATAGGCTTTGGAAAACTGAAGACAGATCAATCGAGAAAACAGGAAGAAGATGTGTGGAACTATGAAAAAAATAAGCAAAATGTACAAACTGAGTAGTCCATGTTCAACATAGGCAACACAAGGAAAACGTAAACTGAGGAACGCCGTGGTCCCGTGGTTAGCGTGAGCAGCTGCGGAACGAAAGGTCCTAGGTTCAAGTCTTCCCCCGAGTGAAAAGTTTAATTTCTTTATTTTCGCAAAGTTATGATCTGTCCGTTCGTTCATTGACGTCTCTGTTCACTGTAATAAGTTTAGTGTCTGTGTTTTGCAACCGCACCGCAAAACCGTGCGATTAGTACACGAAAGGAGGTGCCTCTCCAATGGGAACCGAAAACATTTGATCGCAAGGTCATAGGTCAAGCGATTCCTCCACAGGAAAACGCGTATGATATATTCTGCAGAGAGCCCGCTGCGCTGGGGTCATGGAGTTTTCCACCGTCCGGCCTCGACCTCCATTCCAGCCGCCAATGAAGAAGAAAAAGTACACGAGGCAGCTGCCGGCTTCCACGCAACCCGCCCATACTTAGCCGCGTCATCGCCTCGTATTTACGTCCTGTGTTAACTGCTCCTCCAGGAAGCGCCCACGAGTTTACGAGTAAGGCGAGTATTTCCCTAGACGTCTCGTTCATCTCATGACTCACAGTAATGTACCTGTGTTGGATAGTGCCAATTTTAGATTTGTTATGGTTGGAAACTGACATCACGAGTCCATAGACATTAAAATGCAGGACGGCCGCTATTGCGGCCTTGGTCATTATCTTTAATGATCATTTGGCCGTGGTTCAACGTTAATTTCTTTGCTTAATGTTTCGTCTCCTAATGCTGACCAGTTCACCAGAGGCTACGAAGTTTCAGATAGTTGTGCTTTGTCTAGGTCTGAAACTCCTATCTCAATACAAATCCTGCTTTGTGCTGGTGCAGCAACAGTGCTTCCACGTCCCGAATAAAAGACAGTCACTGATGCAACGTTTATTAATAACGCGTTTCCCTCTCTTAGAGCATCATCAGATTACGGTCAAAAAGTGCGATGTATAAAATGTCAAACACTGCATGAGTGTAGCCAAGGAAATCTGCATTTTTAAGAAGAGACACTTTTTCACGCTTATGACGTCGTATATCCTGAATAATGTGCCGTACAATGATATAATTTTGCATTTGCATTCAGTGCTATCTGTGGCTCTTCCTCTTCTTCTTCTTCTTCTCAAGACCTTACAACACCTTTGGGTTTCAGCTTCTTCAGCAAATTTCCCCCAATCTGCCCTCTCCCTAGCGCAGTTCTTCGGCATCCTCCACATCGTCTGTCCACCGATTTCGTGGCTTCCTTCTCTGTCTCGGTCTTCTTCTAGTTGGTTTCCATTCAACTTTTATACTCGTTTGGTATGTATGGATACCGTCTGCAAAAATGTATTGCGATTAGAATCAGTAGTAAGGAAGTAATAAATTCAAACGTGTAGGCTGATGCATAAGTGTTACTGCACAAACAGCGAAAATGTTACAGATAAACTTTGCCGGCCACTGTGGCCGAGCGGTTCTAGGCGCTTCAGTCTGGAATCGCGCGACCGCTACGGTCGCAGGTTCGAATCCTGCCTCGGGCATGGATGTGTGTGATGACCTGAGGTTAGTTAGGTTTAAGTAGTTCCGAGTTCTAGGGGACTGATGACCTCAGATGTTAAGTCGCATAGTGCCCAGAGCCACTTTTTTTTTAATACGTGACTTACTGTGTTCAACCTCCAACTTAAGACTATACCTCTTAATAAGCAGATTATGACAGCACTTTAAATTTCTTAATGAACAAATTTTTTGCCCCTGGAAGCCGTTAGATAGGCAACCTGCAAATGAAACTGGCTGATTTTATCCATTTACTAATATGTATACTACAGCCTCTCGTGCTGGCGCGGTCGAAGACCCGGCGACAAAAGCCGATAGGTAATGCGTCACAAAGCATAGATTTGTGAAAGCTGATGAATCTTTTTGAGACATGCTGTATTTTTCTGCTGATCATGACGGTATCGCGTTGTGGATCTACTAGAGTTATGGCATTTATTATTTTCGCCGATTTGCAAGGTACTGCGTTGGTCTTCGTTTCTTCTTTGGTACAGCAGTAATTCAAAGTGTTAAGTTTTGTTATTGGATTCGGTAATAATCTTGCGAAAACGCCCACTGCGTCTCGGCCAACGTGGTCCTCCTCCTCTGTATGGAGACGAGGAACACAGGCAGCAACGAAGTGCCGCGCTAACTACACGCAGCTGCGTTCGAGGGACAAATTAAACCAGCCCTGGGCGGGTGGTAACTACGAACCTGCCTGTGCGACGGTGAAAAAGGAAAAAAAAAGTATTTTATCTCCTCTGCGGCGGTGCGTATAATGGCAGGCGTTTATTACGTTGCCCCGAACCGGTTCCTGTCGTACGACTCGCTCTTCGCACTGGCTCCGGGACAGTTTCCACGTCTCCACAGGCCCAGCGGCGAAGCCGCCCGAATGGTCCGTACAGCAACAGTCGGAAGAAAAGTCCTTGACGGAGCAAATACCTGTTGTGACGAAGGCCGCCCTTTGCGTGCGGTAACTTCCCACTTGTAGACTCATTTGCATAAATGACTAAAATTATACGGAATCTTTCCGCAATGTTGTGTTCTCCTTGCATGGAAACAACCACTATAGCTAAGGAGTCTGCGTAGACGGAGGTATTCACGGATATCCTTAGTACTAGCTTTTTTGCAGATAAAAGCCTGCCTGTAAATTCAGTTAAATACTTAGGGATTGCAATTACAAATAGCCTACATTTGAACGATCACATAGATAATATTGTGGGTAGAGCAAACCAAAGACTGCGATTCATTGGGAGAACACTTAGAATGTGCAAGAGGTCTACTAAAGAGACTGCTTACACCACGCTTGTCCGCCCTATTCTGGAGTATTGCTGTGCGGTGTCCGCATAACGTGGGACTGTCTGATGACATCGACAAAGTACAAAGAAGGGCAGCTCGCTTCGTATTATCGCGAAATAGGGGAGATAGTGTCACAGACATGATACGTGAATTGGAGTGGCAACTATTAAAACAAAGGCGTTTTTCGTTGCGACGGGATCTTCTCATGAAACTTCAATCACCAGTTTTCTCCTCCGATTGCGAAAACATTCTGTTGCCAACCACCTACATAGGGACAAATTTCTCCCTATTATCATCGCGATAAAATAAGAGAAATCAGGGCTCGCACAGAAAAAGTGCTCGTTTTTCCAGCGTGCCGTTCGAGAGTGGAACGGTAGAGAGACAGCTTGAAGGTGGTTCATTGAAACCTCTGCCAGGCACTTTACTGTGAATAGCAGAGTAATCACGTAGATGTAGATGTACACATGGATATCAACAGATGCATCTGCGGGTACCTACAGTAGTAATTTCTTAGTGACGTCAGTATTACGATTTTCGTCTTATCGGTGGTAGAGATACACTCCTGGAAATGGAAAAAAGAACACAGACCCACCATACTTGCTCCGGACACTGCGAGAGGGCTGTACAACCAATGATCACACGCACGGCACAGCGGACACACCAGGAACCGCGGTGTTGGCCGTCGAATGGCGCTAGCTGCGCAGCATTTGTGCACCGCCGCCGTCAGTGTCAGCCAGTTTGCCGTGGCATACGGAGCTCCATCGCTGTCTTTAACACTGGTAGCATGCCGCGACAGCGTGGACGTGAACCGTATGTGCAGTTGACGGACTTTGAGCGAGGGCGTATAGTGGGCATGCGGGAGGCCGGGTGGACGTACCGCCGAATTGCTCAACACGTGGGGCGTGAGGTCTCCACAGTACATCGATGTTGTCGCCAGTGGTCGGCGGAAGGTGCACGTGCCCGTCGACCTGGGACCGGACCGCAGCGACGCACGGATGCACGCCAAGACCGTAGGATCCTACGCAGTGCCGTAGGGGACCGCACCGCCACTTCCCAGCAAATTAGGGACACTGTTGCTCCTGGGGTATCGGCGAGGACCATTCGCAACCGTCTCCATGAAGCTGGGCTACGGTCCCGCACACCGTTAGGCCGTCTTCCGCTCACGCCCCAACATCGTGCAGCCCGCCTCCAGTGGTGTCGCGACAGGCGTGAATGGAGGGACGAATGGAGACGTGTCGTCTTCAGCGATGAGAGTCGCTTCTGCCTTGGTGCCAATGATGGTCGTATGCGTGTTTGGCGCCGTGCAGGTGAGTGCCACAATCAGGACTGCATACGACCGAGGCACACAGGGCCAACACCCGGCATCATGGTGTGGGGAGCGATCTCCTACACTGGCCGTACACCACTGGTGATCGTCGAGGGGACACTGAATAGTGCACGGTACATCCAAACCGTCATCGAACCCATCGTTCTACCATTCCTAGACCGGCAAGGGAACTTGCTGTTCCAACAGGACAATGCACGTCCGCATGTATCCCGTGCCACCCAACGTGCTCTAGAAGGTGTAAGTCAACTACCCTGGCCAGCAAGATCTCCGGATCTGTGCCCCATTGAGCATGTTTGGGACTGGATGAAGCGTCGTCTCACGCGGTCTGCACGTCCAGCACGAACGCTGGTCCAACTGAGGCGCCAGGTGGAAATGGCATGGCAAGCCGTTCCACAGGACTACATCCAGCATCTCTACGATCGTCTCCATGGGAGAATAGCAGCCTGCATTGCTGCGAAAGGTGGATATACACTGTACTAGTGCCGACATTGTGCATGCTCTGTTGCCTGTGTCTATGTGCCTGTGGTTCCGTCAGTGTGATCATGTGATGTATCTGACCCCAGGAATGTGTCAATAAAGTTTCCCCTTCCTGGGAAATGAATTCACGGTGTTCTTATTTCAATTTCCAGGAGTGTAGTTTAAAGCTGCGGCACACATCTGTTCTAAGGGTAATTCAAGACTGGCAGTATGAAGGCGTTATTGGAATGTCTGATAGGTCCAGGCTCTTCGGAAGTCCATTCCCTTCCTTACTGCTTTACCTGTACCTATTGACATACGGTCTGTTGCGTCTAAAGTAAGGACGTCAAAACAGGGTTATCACAGGTGAAGAGGGCCTGCCTGGGTAAAAGAACGTTATTATCAACGAACACTGGCCATAATGTGAGGAACAGATTTCTGAGGATGTACGTTTGGTGCACAGCACTATACAGGGTGGTCCATTGATGGTCACTGGGCCAAATATCTCATGAAATAAGCGTCAAACGAAAAAAACTACAAAGAACGAAACTTGAATGGGGAAACCATATGGGGCTATGCTTGGCCCGCTAGATGGCGTTGCCATAGGTGAAACGGAAATCAACTGCGTTTTTTTAAATAGGAACCCCCATTTTTTATTACATGTTCGTGTAGTACGTAAAGAAATATGAATGTTTTAGTTGGACCACTTTTTTCGCTTTGTGATAGATGGCGCTGTAACAGTCACAAACACATGGCTCACAATTTTAGACTAACAATTGGTAACAGGTAGGTTTTTTAAATTAAAATATAGAACGTAGGTACGTTTGAACATTTTATTTCGATTGTTCCAATGTGATACATGTACCTTTGTGAACTTATCATTTCTGAGAACGCATGCTGTGACAGCGTGATTACCTGTAAATACCACATTAATGCAATAGATGCTCAAAATGATGACCGTCAACCTCAATGCATTTGGCAATACGTGTAACGACATTCCTCTCAACAGGGAGTAGTTCGCCTTCCGTAATGTTCGCACGTGCATTGACAATGCGCTGACGCATGTTGTTAGGCGTTGTCGGTGGATCACGATAACAATTATCCTTCATCTTTCCCCACAGGAAGAAATCCTGGGACGTCAGATCCGGTGAACGTGCGGGCCATGGTATGGTGCCTCGACGACCAATCCACCAGTCATGAAATAAGCTATTCAGTACCGCTTCAACCGCACGCTAGCTATGTGCTGGACATCCATCATGTTGAAAGTACATCGCCATTCTGTCATGCAGTGAAACATCTTTTAGTAACATTGGTAGAACATTACGTAGGAAATCAGCATACACTGCACCATTTAGATTGCCATCGAGAAAATGGGGGCCAATTATCCTTCCTCCCATAATGACGCACCATACATTAACCCGCCGAGGTCGCTGATGTTCCACTTGTCACAGTCGTCGTGGATTTCCCGTTGACCAATAGAGCATATTATGCCGGTTTACGTTACCGCTGTTGGTGAATGACGCTTCGTTGCTAAATAGAACACGTGTAAAAAATCTGTCATCGTCCCGTAATTTCTCTTGTTCCCAGTGGCAGAACTGTACACGACGTTCAAAGTCGTCGCCATGCAATTCCTGGTGTATAGAAATATGGTACGAGTGCAATCGATGTTGATGTAGCATTCTCAACACCGACGTTTTTGAGATTCCCGATTCTCACGCAATGTGTCTGCTACTGATATGCGGATTAGCCGCGACAGCAGCTAAACACCTACTTGGGCATCATCATTTGTTGCAGGTCGTGGCTGACATTTCACATGTGGCTGAACACTTTCTGTTTCCTTAAATAACGTAACTATCTGGCGAACGGTCCGGACACTTGGCTTATGTCGTCCAGGATACCGAGCAGCATACATAGCACATGCCCGTTGGTATTTTGATCACAATAGCTATACATCAACACTATATCGACCTTTTCCGCAGTTGGTAAACGGTCCGTTTTAACACGGGTAATGTACCACGAAGCAAATACCGTCCGCACTGGCGGAATGTTACGTGATACCATGTACTTATACGTTTGTGACTATTACAGCGCCACCTATCACAAAGCGAAAAAAGTGGTCCAACTAAAACATTCATATTTCTTTACATACTACACGAATATGTAATAAAAATGGGGGCTCATATTTAAAAAAAAAACGCAGTTGATATCCGTTTGACCTATGGCAGCGCCATCCTAGCGGGCCAACGATAGCTTCTGGTTTGCCCCTTCAAGCTAGACATGTTTCGTTCTTTGTAATTTTTTCTTTTGACGCTTATTTAGTGGGATATTTGGCCCGGTCACTATCAATGGACCACCCTGTATAGTAATGATTCAGGGACTGTGGGAAAACCGGAACAGAAGAGAATCGAAGTATTTGAGGCGTGGTGCCACAGAGAGATGCTGAAAATTAGATGGACTGATAAGGTAAGGAATGTGGAGGTTCTCCTCAGAACCGGTGAGCAGAGGAAAATGTGGAAAACACTAAGAGGAGGATGGGACAGGATGGCAGGACGTTTGTTATGACATCAAGAAATAACTTTCATGTTACTTGAATGAGTTACAGAGGGTAAAAACTATAGATGATGACACAGATTGGAACACATCCAACAAATAATTGAGGGTGAATGTGTTACTCTGGGACGAAGAGGTTGGCACATTAATGGAATTCGCATATAATGAGTGAGAAGACTAATGACTCAGTAAACAAAACGGAGAATGACTTGCTCGGGAGGCCTCTTTTTTCGTGGAATTTAAGAAGTGTGTCCTGGATACATCCCTGTCCGCTGACAACCTACGAAGTAAGAGTTTGATAAAGAGCTAGAGAAGGCATCGGAGTTACGACTACTGGGAGTGTGTTAATAACATCGACAACACGGGCATATCTACCTTTAAGATGAAACAAGATGACTATAAGGTTATACGAAAGCCCAAATGAGAATTGACGGTTTGACAGAAATTTGGCTACTTTCTTGATGGAAAGGAGTTGTAGTTGGTTGTTTTGCGTACAGAAAACTCTCTTCTCACAGCAGACACAAAAATGGGAACTCAAAAATGTTAAAACAAAAGTGTCAGGACGGACGAAATAGTATAATTAGTTTAACACTAATAGAAATGTCAACATTCTTGAAGTTTTCTCGACTATCAAGGTGCAGCGCCATAAAACAAACACATCTGCCTTGTTAGTGGAGATTTTTATTTTTCTCCTTCAGACGTTGTATGTGGAGATGGTTATCATGCTGCAGCGAAGAACGATGCTGAGTTCTAAGAAAATCCTGTTTCATTCATCTACCTTTTCGATAAATTTAAAGGAAACCGATAATCTTCTGCATGAAAATTTTTCGAGAGAGCTGACTTACGGAACGAATCAAGAAAATGGCAGGCTATTTTGTATGAAAATGTGGTCGTGATTGGCCATTATGCTTTTAGCTATGGAATGTATACAGCATTTTACGTATAGATATTTTAATAATTGGTACCTTAATATGTATCCACTAAAATGTGTTAGTTGTTTTTTCTCTGCATCTAACAGTCTTCCCGCCAAATTATCATTTAATTTACTACCTAATGTTTTCTGCATGATCGTATCTGCGCCATGGAGTACACTACGCCTCTCAATATAGATCACCCGTATTGTGTACACGTGTCCATAGTTTAACACCCGATCTGCTGCCCAGGGGAAAATAAACCTCAATTGCTTTCTTGTGCCACATGTTCTTAGAGGTACAAGCCAAACTGAAAATGTACTACTCGTAACATCTATAATCGATAGTCTGCAAATGAAGTAAATTCTAATGTATCTTTGTTCAGTACGCTGTTCTCGGTCATCATTAGAACTATCTGCACTTATGCCCCTAATACCCTATATGACGAGGCCCGACTTCAACAGACAAAAATTCCCGCCAGGCGCGAGTCCACATCGGAGTACCGGCTTATCGAACGGGCTTAGGAGGTTGGCAGTGCTTTAATATCCATGGATATGTATAGGGATAAGAGACTGGCGGTTACAGATGCGGATAAGAGACCTGCGAACGCCATATGGATGCTGAGAGAATTTTTCTTATCGATGCACCCTTCTAGGTATGGCGTTTTCAATCACAGTTCTCTCAGATTATTATTTGCTGTAGGATAATTTCTGAAAAAAAGATAATTTCCTCATGATTATTACACTTTTCCGTTGGCGCTTATTTCTCTGTGCCCTCCTTCACTTCTCACTCCTGACTGACTCGGCGTTTATTACCATGAAGGGTAATTAATTGAACTCAGAGGAGGCCTACAAAGATTTTAGTTTAGAGCGTCAAATACGTATCTGGAAGGGACTGAGCTTAGATTTTCGTGCCGGCCGGAGTGGCCGTGCGGTTCTAGGCGCTTCAGTCTGGAACCGCGCGACCGCTACGGTCGCAGGTTCGAATCCTGCCTCGGGCATGGATGTGTGTGATGTCCTTAGGTTAGTTAGGTTTAAGTAGTTCTAAGTTCTAGGGGACTGATGACGTCAGAAGTTAAGTCCCATAGTGCTCAGAGTCATTTTTTAGATTTTCATCCACGACAAATTTATCCACATACGAGTATATTTGACCACTGAGTTTGTCTGAAACGTTAAACTTATCAAGCAAAACTACAGGCACTCTTTTAATGTTCCCAGTTTGTAATATAGAGAAAAATCCAAGATCTTTAACACTGTATACTATGCGATATTTCGATTAGACACCTCACCTGGCCCACTTGCTTCGTTGTTAGATTAAACCGCTTCCGTTCCACAGGCGCATTCATGCCAAGCAGTAACGACGCCGTGATCTCGTAAGCACTATGCATTACAAGAAACCGGTTGAAAGTGGTAATTAACTAGAAAGTAACAAAGCAAATACCGTCACAATGGAAATCTGACAGATAGCCTCACTCCGTTAGGAATATTATTAGACTTCGAGGCGTTAGTAACCTACTCATTATTCGACAAGTTGAATTTGTCCCACTGCAAGTGTTCAGCTGTGTCTTGGAAGTGTTTCCGTCAAAGACAAATAACTGCTTGAGGTGGAAAAGCGAGAGAGATAGTACTCTGCTGGAAGACTGGCGAGCAACGAGAAGTCCTGACGGGTATGCGTAAAAGATAATTCTGAATCACATTTGCAACACTGTGTTACCACGGAAATGCTCCAAAAATTCATTCAAGAATGTGAAATAGTGACTGGTTGCTTTTTAATTCACTTATTTTTCGAGTTGTTTTGATCCGCGCTAACAAATTCGAAACAGAAAATGGTTTTGGAAAAATAAAGATCACGTAATAACGATTTTTGTTAGGACATCTTAGACAGAATCAAAATATTGGATAACCAGTAACCAAGTTAGCTGTTTCAGTTCACTGCTGTAGTACTTTACATGTGAAAATTAGCAGCTGGAAGCGGTTATTTGGTCGTTGGTTACCAACCATTAAAGATCGAATTTCTTAACTGAGATATTAGCATTTCAGATCAATATTCAGCTTGTAGAGCCAAAACAGTGGTGTTAGATGTTTTCCTGTCAAATCAGTTGTTTTCTTTTTGGAGCGGTGTTATCCTACAGGTATCACGAGATTGATTTCCAAAGTGATATGTTTCTAGTTATTAATTTCCAAAATGATCCGTTTTCGTCGTGATCCAGTTTTATAAGTCACATGCTTCGTGTTCTGTGGAGCTGTGGCACTTTTTTTGTAGACCTTGTTGAAGAGCAGAAGACGCCAATCCAGTACTGGGTTCGGTGCGGATTTTGGATTATGATCAATGTGGTCACAGGGGGCCGTTGTGGCCGAGTGGTTCTAGGCGCTTCAGTGTGGAACCACGCGACCGCTACGGCCGCAGGTTCGAATCCTGCCTCGGGCATGGATGTGTGTCATGTCCTTAGGCTAGTTAGGTTTAAGTAGTTCTAAGTCTAGGGGACTGATGACCTAAGATGTTAAGTCCCGTAGAACCATTTGAACCCTTTTGGGAGACGTACACAATGACAGGGTGCGTCTTGTGGTTGCAGCTACGGCCTGCTGGGCGCCAGCGGCTGCGGCAAGACGACGCTTCTGAGCTGCATCGTGGGCCGGCGGCGACTCAACACGGGCGAGATCTGGGTGCTGGGCGGCCGCCCCGGCTCCAAGGGCAGCGGAGTGCCCGGCCGGCGCGTCGGCTACATGCCGCAGGTCAGTCACCACCTGCAGCCTCCCTCTCTCTCTCTTTCTCTCTGCTTGTAAACACGAAGTGTAAGAAGGGGAAGGAAAGGTAAAGGATGGGTGGGACATTGTGATGCCTAGCCGCACGGGGCATTGGGGTAACGCAATGGTGAAAGTTGAAAATTTACAGCTCCTAATGAGCGGTTGCCTTAACCGCTTCGGCCATCCGGTCACGGCCCCTGCCCCACTCATGGCACAATGCATCGCAGCGCACCTCCTCCATTAAACTCACTATTCGCAAATCCTTATTACCGTAAGAGTTCGGATGCTATCTGCGCTTTCGCAGAACAGTCAGTGCAGAAAACCCGGAACATATACCCTTTCTGACAATGCGTCTTAGGGTGGGACGTCATGTTAAACTAACTTTCTGAAGTCGCTGAGCCGGCCGAAGTGGCCGTGCGGTTAAAGGCGCTGCAGTCTGGAACCGCAAGACCGCTACGGTCGCAGGTTCGAATCCTGCCTCGGGCATGGATGTTTGTGATGTCCTTAGGTTAGTTAGGTTTAACTAGTTCTAAGTTCTAGGGGACTAATGACCTCAGCAGTTGAGTCCCATAGTGCTCAGAGCCATTTTTTTGAAGTCGCTGAGTTGCACCGTAGCTACATAAGTGACGAATTAAAAGCAGTTTCACTCTTCAAAATCCGCTATTATTTTTGGAGTAATTGCAATATTTGGAACTTACGATTTGCAAGTTCTGAACATGAAACCGATTGCTGTCTTTTGCGGAAGTTCGTGATTTGGTACGAAAATAAGGAAATATGTAATGTCGAATGAAATGTATTTCATTTTACATAGGGAAGTAGGGATCTTCGCACATGTTGATATCAATTTCTACATAACGAGTATTTACATTTTTATCATCGGTAATGACACACTGTAAGTAGGCTGTTTAGGTTTTTATGTTGGTAACACCACGTAGCGCTCTATATGAAAATCACTGACTGTGCTGTGTGCAGTCAGTGGCTGATTTGCATTGTTGGAATTTGCTATTGTAGTGTTGGGCAGTTGGCTATTAACAGCGCGTAGCGTTGCGCAGTTGGAGGTGAGCCGCCAGCAGTGGTGGATGTGGGGAGAGAGATGGCGAAGTTTTGAGAGCGGATGATCTGGACGTGTGTCCATCAGAGACAGTACATTTGTAAGACTGGATGTCATGAACTGATATATATGTTATGACTTTTGAACACTATGAAGGTAAATACATCGTTTGTTCTCTATCAAAATCTTTCATTTGCTAAGTATGCCTATCAGTAGTTAGTGCCTTCAGTAGTTAGAATCTTTCATTTAGCTGGCAGTATTGGCGCACGCTGTATTGCAGTAGTTTGAGTAACGAAGATTTGTGTGAGGTAAGTGATTCATGAAAGGTATAGGTTATTGTTAGCCAGGGTCATTCTTTTGTAGGGATTTTTGAAAGTCAGATTGCGTTGCGCTAAAAATATTGTGTGTCAGTTTAAGCACAGTCATTTATAATTTTTCTAAGGGGACGTTTCAACACTATACATTCGCTCTCAGCTCAGTTCCCGCGCGACCGCTATGGCCGCAGGTTCGAATCCTGCCTCGGGCATAGATGTGTGTGATGTCCTTAGGTTAAAATCAAAATGGTTCAAATGGCTCTGAGCACTATGGGACTTATTCTACATAATTTTCATTTATGCTGTAATCATTCATTTCAGTGTCATGCAAAGCAACGACTTGAGATGCAGTGTAAATTGATGAATTAGCCACACTTATGTAAGTAGGTACACTTCGCAAAACTACGCAACCTGAACTGTGTAGGTATCTCTTGAACTGAGCTGATAGTTCAAATGGCTCTGAGCACTATGGGACTTAACTTCTGAGATCATCAGTCCCCTAGAACTTAGAACTACTTAAACCTAACTAACCTAAGGACAACACACACATCCATGCCCGAGGCAGGATTCGAACTTGTGACCGTAGCGGTCGCGCGGTTCCAGACTGTAGCGCCTAGAACCGGACGGCCACTCCGGCCGGCCTGTCCTTAGGTTAGTTAGGTTTCAGTAGTTCTGAAGTTCTAGGGGACTGATGATCTCAGAAGTTAAGTCCCATAGTGCTCAGAGCCATTTGAACCATCAGCTCAGTTCAAACGATACCTGCACAGTTCTGGTTGCGTAGTTTTGCGAAGTGTACCTACTTATATAAGTATGGCTAACTCATCAATTTACACTGCACCTCAAGTCGTTGCTTTGCATGACACTGAAATGAATGATTACAGCATAAATGAAAATTATGTAGAATAAGTTTTTCTGACCAGCCTCTCGGTGTTCGGATCACACTCTAGTTTTGAAATGATAGAGCAGATCTGTTACCGTTTTCTGCAGTGGTTTTAAATCAGTTCATTTTGTTCTTCGCCAAAAATCTTGAACATTCAGTGATTTGTACTCATGTGGGTTTGCATTGAAAACGTACTTCCTTCTGCGCTGTAGTGGCATTTCAGTTCTTGTATTACAGCAACATGGCCACCTTTGGCCGACACGGTCAGACAGCTACAGTTTGAGATGCACAGTAGGTAGTGATCATTAGTCTGCATTGTATCGTAACCACCTGTTGGCCAACAGGGATTTCTCTGCATGACGCACTGTCCCCGCCTCTGTAATCACGCAAGCGAGACCTTGTGCAACAGGCCAAGGGTCCTACCTTGTGCCTCCACACGTAGCTATTTCCATACCTGTTTTCATTGCAGGTTGTTAACGAGTGAGGTGCCTGGTGGTAAACGCACTGGACTTGCACAATCGGGGAGAGAGGTTCAATATCCCGGCCGGCAGTCGTGATTTAGTTTCTTCATAAAGCGGCTAATGCAATTGCCGGGTGCTTTTCTTAAACGGGCAAGATTGATGTCCTTCCCCGGCCGGGTCCTATCGGAGCTTCTTCCAGCTTCTACGAGACCTCGACAGGATATTAAATAATAATATTTCTTTCCTTTACCCTGTAACGTATGACTCCCGGCCACGCTGCACGGTCCTTTACCGCTAGTGACTCACGAGCCGTCTTTCGGTAGATTTGGGGTGTGGCTAGACTGGATCTGATGCACCGACCTCTGCCTCAACAATTTAAAGTGGCTCATGATTAAAACATTCCCTATATTTGTGTACCTATTTATTGACTGAAGTCTTTGCGGATGTTTAAATCACGAGCAGTTGTGGATGTCCTAACAGCAAAAATTTAAATTTAAAGTGGGCTGTCATTGGAGCCTTTTGACCTTCTGTAAGAGATAGTGACTGTTCCAAGAAGGCAGGTTTTTTCAGCACCTGCTGGAAATAAACATCCAGAAAATTCTGGCAGGAAGCCTCAGTTTACAAGGGACTTCTGTGTGAATGAAAGGGAGCACACGTCTGTGTTACTTTTCTTGCAGAGAAAATGTGCAACTAAATCGGAGTCTCGTTACCGTCTTTATCTCACAGTATATCCAGAGGACTTCTCTCATACCTCTTGACATCCTTATAAAGTGACTTTGAGCTAATGAAGCAGATCATTACATGTTTGGAGGATGGCACCAAGTAGAAGTGAAACACCGACTAAGGCATTTTGGTTAACTAGAAGCTGATAACATTATTTGTGTGATTGTTACGAATTATAATGGTTGATAGAGTGTGAAATGAAAAAATAGATGGAAAAATGACTGGCATAACTTTTTCCACAAAACTGAACCGAGTCGAAAGAATATGCTGGGACACAAGAACTAGTTAACATAGCTCAGAATCAAAATACATACTCACCAAGCCATTTTTCAGTGCATCGCAGTGGTTACGTAGTACTAGTACTAGTGTGTTCTGCCCTATTCCATTCGTGTACTGAGTGGGGAAAAATGACTCTCTATAGCTCTGGACGCACCCTAATCTCTCTCTCATGTTATTTGCATGGTCCCTATACACGAGGCATACGAAGGAGACACATACCGTTTTTTGGATACCTACCGGTTCTCTAAAGTTATTTAACAGGGTTTCGCGGGATCTCAACTTTCTTCCAAAGATTACCATTTTGGTTTCTGAGTGTGTGAGTTAAACTTTCGCATGCACTGCACCAACCGGTTACGATCCTAGTAGGACGTTTTTCAATTGGACGATCTCCGTTTGATAACGACTTCCAAATTACTTTAGAACTGCTCGCATTAGCGTCTTGTACACTATTTTCTCTGCATACGCCTTACAGTTTCCTAGAACCCGTCCGACAAATCTAATTTTTCCTCCACCTGTCCTAAAACTGATTTTACATGATCGTCCCATTTCATTTCGCACTCTAGTATTAACCCTAAGTATTAAAACGGTGTGACGAGCTACAAATTTTCGCCACTGAAATTTTAATCAGAAACGTTCGATTTCTTTCGCTTTGTTCCAGACATCGTCTAGCATTTGTCCACATTAAACCAGATCTGCCATTCATTACACTAGTGGAAATAATGTCCAAGTCTTTCTGTGCTTGATTACCATCGTCCAATGTCTTTACTAGTCATCGGGACTCAGTTCGAAGCAGTCCATGAAGACAATTCTACTCCAGTCAATGGAATTCCACACCGAAGACGAGTCTTCAGTTGCCCTGAACGGGGGTGGGATACTAACCTGATTGCCGCTCGCCATACAGGCCGACAGCCAGCAGTGATGATCTGGGGTTTCATTTTATTTCATAGTAGGATCTCTTTGTCTGTCATCCGCGGTATCTGACGGCACAGCGGTACGTCGACGATATTCCACTCCCCGTTTTGTTGCTCATCATGGCAGGCCTTCCTGGCCTTACATTTCAGCAAGATAATGCCCGTCCTCATACGGAGGGAGATTCTACTGCTGGTCTTCGTCCTTGCCAAAGCCTAACTTGACAGGGAAGGTCAACGAACCTCTCTCCCCCCCTAGTTGAGAACTTTTCCAGCACTACGGCCATTTTGTAATTTTGACGCTCAAACGCGCCAGTCGGACAGAATTTGGCACAATCTCCCTCAGTAGGACATCCAGTAACCTCATCAATCAGTGCCAAGCCGAATAAATGCTTGCATTAGGGCCACAGATGGACCAACGCGTTATTGACTTGCTCAATTTCTGAAGCTCTTACTCTTGAGTTTTCCTGTACGTTTGCTTCACATGTACCGATTCCGTCCCATCCGGATAATTCCTTTGTGGTTCGGGTTTCTTTCTTACCTTAGAGTGTATTAAAGTTAGCAAGGTGTACTAAAGTTAGCAGAAAAACTCGTGGCGCGGAAATACTCATACTATATCCATCTAATACTTCAGAATGAGAGCAGTTAAATACTTCCAACGACGTTTACACATAATTTAAAAATCTCCGCGAAACTTTTTCTCGTTGACACGCTCCACAGAATGATAAAAGAAAAAAAGTTTATCGCTTACTATATTTTCGCTGTTCACGTAATAAAACTGCAGCATCAGGCGTGAATTTTGAATTTATTACTTCTTGCTTACTAACTCTATTCGTAACATATTTTTCAGACGGTATCCTTATATACCACTGAATTTAGTAAAAAAGTGAATCATTTTACAACATGTAGTTCAGGAGGTAAGACGTCATAAACATTGACAGGAGTGAAACACTAGCTTATCTTAAAAACAAGAGCAAATTACCTACACTATACTAATGCAGTATTTGATAATGAATCTCTTACGTACGTGTGTTCGATTCTTTCAAGAATCCGGATGGTGGGGACCAGCGTCGTTTTTTAAAAATCGTGACTCTCGTGGGGAGCAGTATTACTCTGCAGTCTTCATTTTCCGTTTGCGTCCACGCAGCAAGTTTGCTACCCACGTCTACGACCCTCATCTATGTCTTCAATTGGAACATCAGATTGCATAGTCCCCGTAACTTTCTCAGTGCTGATCTTAGGCTTGTTATATTCTTTGCAGTGTTCTCTAGTTGCTCGACCTACTCTTTAATTGTTGTTTGTATTTTATCCATGCCGCATCTTGTGAAGTTCGAGGCTGTTGCTATATTCAGGATTATTAATGGAGACGCAACCCACTACAAAATACCTTTAAAAAAAACTTTAATTTATTTTCGTTACCTGTCTGTGATATCAAGCTTATCTCCAGATCGCTACACTAGTTTTACTGCGCGCAGCTGACGAATAAAATTTTGTAGTAAAACAGGCGTAGCCATCTGAAGATGGGGTTCTTAACCTGAAATTGATAGCGTCAATAGCGCAAATATTTTTTAAATTATTTCTAGCTAGTTATCTCTCCGTCAACAATCCTTAATAATCGTTAGTTATTTATACTCTGAGTCATTTTTATTAAACTCAGTAAGTATAACACTCACCGGTCTCTATCTTCCACAGTTACTGAGCTACGGTTAGTTCTTTGACGGTGAGTTCGTATCGGTAACCGCCGGCCGGGATGGCCATGCGGTTCTAGGCACTTCAGTCCGGAAACGCGTGACTGCAACGGTCGCAGGCTCGAATCCTGCCTCGGGTATGCATGTGTGTGATGTCCTTAGATTAGTTAGGTTTAAGTATTTCTAAGTTCTAAGGGACTGATGACCTCAGAAGTTAAGTCCCATAGTGGTCAGAGCCATTTGAGCCGTATCGGTAAGCCCGTTGACACCGCCGCCTCCAACTTTTTGACGTGAGAACCTGTAAACATTCCAATCTAAAGTCGTGGGTGGAATTTGGGGGGGGGGGGGGGGAGATATTCTGTGACACGGAACCAGCGCATAGTTCTTGCATTCTTACATATTCCTTGTCTACATTCGGTCCCGTTGCTTCCTCGTGGCCTTCGACGGAAATCAGTCATTGCGAGGAAGGAAGTGTATGCTTCATCCTCGGGTAGCTGTCTCGATTCGGATGTATCGCACGCAAGCAATCGGCGCATGGTTGCGGTGTCTATCTGGAGGCGTCATCGTCCTTGTTTCACAATGCGGACGCCCGGCGTCAATCTTTTCCGCTTCCTTACGCAGGACAAGACGGCGCCGCTGCAGTAGTCGTGATGCTATTCTACGCGTGACCTTGTCCTTGATCGCTGCTGAAGAATTCTTCGCGTGTAGCGTACACATGTCACTACTGTTTATATACACACATAATGAGCCTTACTTTAACGGCTCTACTATTTCTGTACCTGTACAAACACTCTAGCATCTTTGTTAGAAATTCTGTAAAAAAAATAAACCTGAAGGTAAGATCTTCGAGTTTGTTGAGGCCGCGACATGTCCCTTTTCAGTTTCTTCTAGACGATCGATGTTTCCACCCTTCTGCGTGGATCTTCTTCAGGATGTTCTAGGGTTTACGATTATCTGAATATTCAATGACACCGTCCCAGCATTTGCCTGGAGCGACTGAAGACCAAAATCTGGATGGTCGGACTTGGATCTAAACCGCCGTCCTCCCTAACTATGTCAGCCACTGCTCTACGTCGTTCGATGTGTGAAGGATCATTCGTGTCGTTGTGAGCAGGACCAACCAGTCCTTGGGATGACGTTTATCGCTTTCTTCATGTCCCTAAATCACTACTGGTGAATGCCACAGTAGTTCCTTGATCGAGCCATGGCCATAAACTCCCACTTTCTCCCCCCTCCCCCCCCCCCCCAAATTCCACCCATGTCCTTGTATGAGCAACTGTACTGACCTCGACGTTGACGAGATCTCAGCCACAAACCTTCCTTCTTTTTGTTTGATTTACATGCGGATCAAGGAGTCTTTACATATTCGCGGGAAATTGAGCTTACTAGTGACTGAAACGTAGCATCATTACCTACACATTGGTGTGAGATCTAACAGAATGACATCACGAGGAAGTCTGTCTCAAACTCGTATTTGTTTATATTCCAACAAAGAGTGTATTTTCTAAACTCGTCAATGCTATTGGTTTGAAGGAACCCTCCTGTCTAGGGCAAATATTTTAATCGATAGAACAAAAGGTGTATTTGTTATTCAACCGGAAATATGGAATTGTTCTACCAAGAAGCAACAGAAGAATCCAAAAATAAGATTTTCTTCCCTATATATCTGCTTTATCTTCAATAATGACTTTAACACATTCTAATTCTTAGCCTGCCGCTATTATTTTCCCCTGCTCCGAGCATCATGTTATCCACTCATGGCTATCGTTGCAGGTAAGCTACTATCCAGAAATACGCAACAGATCTACCACTAAACTGGCTCTCCTCTGGTGGTGGTTTTCGATATACATCTTTCCTCATGTATTCTCTTATTTCCTAATTTTGTACTTTTTCGTCAACTTAGTTTTCGACATTCTTCGATAGCATCATATTTCTGTTGTTTCCAGTTTTTGTTTTTCTGGGTTTCCAAACGTCCACGTTACACCCCGACATCTCCAATCGCCCACGTTACACTCCGATACAAGACAGAGCTGCTGACGTATAATTAAAGGAACTTCTTCCTAGTTTCCGTCAGTATCTGATACCAGCTCTTTCACTGAAAAAAGCAAGCGTTGCTTTTCCATTTCTTCTTCTCATATCTTACCTTTTTCTGCTATCACCTGTAATTATGCACTATCTAGTCAAAAGTATTCGGACACCGCTATGTAATGCGGAATTGCGTCATTGCACTATTCGCTGTATCCAGAAACGCCCTTACAGGACCTGCAACATGCGGTCGTGCACTATCCAGCTGAAATGTAGGGTTTTGGAGGGATCGAATGAAGGGTAGAGCCACGGGTCGTAACACATCTGAAATGTAACGTCACTGTTCAAAGTGCCGTCAATACGAACAAGAGGTGACCGAGACGTGTAACCAATGGCGCCCCATACCATCACGCCGGGTGATACACCAGTACGACGATGACGAATACACGCTTCCAATGTGCGTTCACCGCGATGTCGCCAAACACATCATGATGCTGTAAACAGAACCTGGATTCATCCGAAAAAATGACGTTTTGCCATAAGTGCGCCCAGGTTCGTCGTTGAGTACACCATCGCAGGCGCTCCTGTCTGTGATGCAGCGTCAAGGGTAACAGCAGCCATGGTCTCCGAGCTGATAGTCCATCCTTCTGCAAACGCCGTCGAACTGTTCGTGCAGATGGTTGTTGTGTTGCAAACGTCCCCATCTGTTGACTCAGGAATCGAGACGTGGCTGCACGATCCGTTACAGCCGTGCGGATAAGATGCCTGTCATCTCGACTGCTAGTGATACGAGGCCGTTGGGATCCAGCACGGCGTTCCGTATTACCCTCTTGAACCCACCGATTCCATATTCTGCTAACAGTCATTGAATCTCGTCCAACGCGAGCAGCAATGTCACGATACGATAAACCGCAATCGCGATAGACTACAATCCGACCTTTATCAAAGTCCGAAACGTCATGGTACGCATTTCTCCTCCTTACACGAGGCGTCACAACAACGTTTCACCAGGCAACGCCGGTCAACTGCTGTTTGTGTATGAGAAATCGGTTGGAAACTTTCCTCATGTCAGCACGTTGTAGGTGTCGACACCGGCGCCAACCTTGTGTGAATGCTCTGAAAAGCTAATTATTGCATATCACAGCATCTTCTTGCTGTCGGCTAAATTTCGCGTCTGTAGCACGTCATATTCGTGGTGTAACAATTTTAGTGGCCAGTAGTGTATATAGACACTTCATCCATTCCGAGAATCGAAGATCTAGACGATTTTTTACTTTTATCGACATTGATACTGGCAGGATATCGGTCCCAGGGATTCGAAGATTTTCGAGTGTTCTAATTTCAATTTTTGTGGTCGCGTAACAAAGAAAATTTTTTTAGTATGATATAATTTCAAATTAACAGTTACCCAATTTTCCCTTTACTTGTATTGTGAAACCCTTCTTCTTGCCAAACCTATGGGTTTTAATGAGTGAGTTTGCAAGCATCAAAATATATGACATAAATGACCGTATATTTTGACTCGATTGACTTAGAAGCTAAACATTTTTGCAGCGCCAAAAGGCTATAGATCTCAGTAAGTGACCTAAATTTCAACTTGATACGTTCACCCGTACCTAAGAAAAAGGTTTTTTAACAGACGGACAGACATACAGTCTGATAATGAAAAATGTGATGTGATATAATTATAGATTAATAATTTTGGGATTATTTGTCTTTGTTTGTCCTAGCAAATTTCATGGTTCTATGCCAACGAGAAGTACCTTGTACGTTTTGATGACTGAGTTTACGAGTATCAGAATATGAGACACAAAAGGCCGTATCTTTTGACTGCATTGACTTAGATGCTTCAGTTTTTTTGCATCGCTAAGAAACCTTAAACCTTAAAATCTGACATAAATTTCAACTTGATACGCCTACCCGTTCCTCAGAAAAGGATTTTGAACAGTCAGAAAGACAGACAGACAAAGAAACGGTCCTGTAAGGGGTCTGTTTTTACCGATTGTGGTGCGTACCTCTAAAAAATGGGAAGACTGATGGAAGCTGACCTCAGGGAAGACGAGTTTCGGTTCCGGAGGAATGTTGGACCAGGCGAGGATACTGGCCCTGTGACTTACCTTAGAAGGCATGTTAGAGGAGGGCAAATCTACGTTTATAGCATTCGTTGACTTAGAGAAATCTTAGGTTATATACAGCTTGTTCAGAAGCCAGACTGAAATTATCAGAGTTATAGGACGTGCAACGGAAGCCGTAGTCGAGAAGAGAATTCGACAGGAATGTAGCCTATCTCCGCTGGTATTCAATAAGTACATTGAGCTAGCAGTAAAGGAAACCAAAGAACAATTTGGAATTATAGTTCAGAGAGAAGAAATAACAACTTTGAGGTTTACCAATTGCACTTTAATTCTATCAGACAGCAAAGGAGTTGAAAGAGCAGTCGAACGGAATGGATAGTGCCTTGAAAGGAGGATGTAAGATAAGCATCAACGAAAATAAAATGTAGTCGAATTAAACCAGGCGATACTGAGAAAATCAGCTTAGGAAATGAGACACTGAAAGCAGTAGATGATGATGTTGGCCAAAATAGAGATGATGTAAAATGCAGGCTGACTATAGCGAAGAAAGCAGTTTTGGAGAAGGAGACTAGTTTGTTAAAATCTAATATAAATATGATTGTTAAAAAGTCTTTTCTGAAGGAATTTGGAGTGTAGTCTTATACGGAAGTGAAGCATGGACTATAAGCGTTTCAGACAAGAAGAGAATAGAAGCTTTTGTGATGTTGTCCTATACAAGAACGCAGAAGATTAGATGAGTAGATCGCGTAATTATAAGAATTTGGGGAGAAATGAAATTCATGACACAACTTGACTAAAAGAAGAGATCGGTTGTTGGAAGAGATTCTGAGGCATCAAGAAATCATCAGTTTAATATTGGAAAGAAATGTGGGGAGGATGGAGGAGGGGGGAGGAGGGGAAATTGTAGAGGGTGACTAAGAGATGAATACAGTAAGCTGGTTCAGACGTACGTAGTTTGCAGTAGTTATTCGGAGATGGAGCCTGACATTGTCACGAAGGAGATGTCAGTCTTAATGTAATTATTAAGCAAAAAATTTTAATATAAAAAACTTTTAATGCCTAGACTGCAATTTTCAGTACACTACTAAAGCAGGATGACTAGTTTCCGTAGTTTTCTACAATCGTCTTCAGTTCGTTCAAATTGTTAAAGAAAGGTGAGCATGCAGCGAAAGTCATCATTAGCTGTAGTCACGCAATGACATGCATTTGTATTATGGACCAACATGGCTCTGGCAGTACGCAGTTAAAGACTTCATCATGAGTGAGCCGGGTTGTATACCATAACTGCGCAACCTGACGGTAATAAAGAAGGAAAATGGACAGTTGCAGTAGTGAAAATTGCATCAAATGTCCATAATTTGCAAAAATACCTGCTGTACAATTGCAAATCATGGGGATGGGAAGCAATTTTCACCAATGCAACAGGCCATTTTCGTTTTTTATTAACATTCGTGCGAGATTATGGTTTGCAACCTGGCTCACTCATGATGAATTTTTTAACTACGTACTGTCATAGTCGTATTAGTCCCTAATACAAATGCATGTCGCTGCATGACTACAGCTAATGATCCTTTTCAATGTATGTTAGTAGATTTTTTACGAATTGAACGATCTGAAGACGGTTGTAGAGACCAGTCGAAACTAATCATCGTACTGTAATTTTATTCTGAAAACTACAGTCCAGGCAGTAAAAGTTTTTCATGTTAAAAAAATTTTGTTTAACAAATTCATTTCTTTGGGCTATCTTTCGAAGGTATCGTCCGTATAACTCAAGGAAATACCTCCCACGAGAGCAATTTTATGTTATCAGTACACAAAATTTCCTTATGTGAGTTTCTATCCAGCGACAATCTCTAGAACTCTGTTTGTGTCTATCGGCACCTTTGCATCAGCGTTGGCAGCATCTCTACACTGTTGTGAGAACTTTGCCGTAGGGAAGCCATCACTGGCACGAGCCTTCTGTTCCCTTGGCATGCAAGGACGCAAAGTGTTTGTGTTCTAGATACAGTTTCCTGTTTACTTGGAGAGGTTTTCCCCTGAGTATTGGACGTCATGCGTCGCATTATCGCTTTCTCACTGTGGACGCGGTCGATGATCTCGCTGTGTAACGGGCAGCCACGTCTTCATCGTAATAACACCCTTTGCAGCCATATACCTATTTGTACTTGTTCTTATTTCCTCTTTTTTCGACTTCTCTCACTTGCTTTTATTCTGAGAGTCGTATGTACTCATGAATATTCTCGAGGTATTTACCTGCCAAACAGTTCCTCTAGGGCAAACGAAATACCACACAAATAGTTAATACTGATTTGGGTTTAGCGTAGTACGTACTTCTACAACTGAACTTACATTCATGTTGACAATTACTTAACGATATTATCATCAATAATCCTGTTGGCGCCGGCCGGTGTGGCCGTGCGGTTCTAAGCGCGTCAGTTTGGAACCGCGTGACCGCTACGGTCGCAGGTTCGAATCCTGCCTCGGGCATGGATGTGTGTGATGTCCTTAGGTTAGTTAGGTTTAAGTAGTTCTAAGTTCTAGGGGACTGATGACCCCAGTAGTTAAGTCCCATAGTGCTCAGAGCCATTTGAACCATTTATTTTCTTGTTGGCACACTATTTCCTTCCTGACTGCTTAAGGTTCTGTCGACAACAAAGTCATTTAATAAAGAATACGGACTTAGTTATCGGTTTTTTGCGTTGTAAGCAGGGTCACGATTTTTAGGTTCACAGTTCAGATTCTGTGTGCCATTCGAATACCTCGACATTGTATTCACATTTATAACTACTCAAGTGTATTTGTATAACCTAAGACGTGTAGGCCGGCTGAAGTGGCCGTGCGGTTAAAGGCGCTGCAGTCTGGAACCGCAAGACCGCTACGGTCGCAGGTTCGAATCCTGCCTCGGGCATGGATATTTCTGATGTCCTTAGGTTAGTTAGGTTTAACTAGTTCTAGGTTCTAGGGGACTAATGACCTCAGCAGTTGAGTCCCATAGTGCTCATAGCCATTTGAACCTAAGACGTGTATTTAACGCTATTTTTGACCCGCTTGCAATGTTAACAACTGTTAATCCATACACTGTGCTACTACCTCTCAGGTTTTGAATGCAACCGATTAAATTTCATGTTTTGCACATCTTCGTGTTGCAAACATGGCAAGAAAATAGAACGTACATAAGAATCTGTTGTTTATTTCCAGCCTCTCTTAGGCAGTTACGATTGCAGACAACGGAACTTTCCAACGTCTTCATTTTATGAGCAACGTTACGCTTTTACGTCAATTGCACGAATTTTGCAGCAGCTACGTCAAAATGTTCCAGTAATCGACTGCATCAGCTTCGCACTTTTAGCTGCAGTGCAGTTTTTAACAAACCAACAGAGATATTCATGTGAAGTTTATTCTGGGTTCGTTTTTTCCTGGAAGCAGCTTTATTTCAAGTTTTCTTTCCCTGTGTGTTTCCGACTAGCTCCATTTATACTGTGCCAATTCACTCAACGCTGCGCATTTACGGTACTGCCCACTGTACTACATATCAAGGGAATTTCCCATTCCATTGGACTAATCTTGCTTCATAGTCCCTCGGAAAGCTATACGTTGGGCGCTGTAGTGCAGTCTTAAGATGCTAAATTAATAATGGTTTATGCTTTCGCGAAGTTCTAGACGTATATCTTCAAGCTTCTATCAGTTCAGGTTTTGCAGCTTACGTTCGATATTACTGTTACTGCTGTTTGTATTGGTTCCACACACTTGAGCAGTAACGATGGGTCGTCCGAGTGTGAGTAATTTCATTTGTAGATTGACTAAATTATCTCAGTATCGTACGAAGGAATCATAGTAAGCGATTGGTTTACCTTTGGCTGAGCGTACATACTCTTTCCTTTTTATGTTTCTACAAATTTATCTACCTAGGGATTTGACTGACTCGGCTTGTGACTCATCGGCACTGTATTGGACACTACATTTTTGCTACTTTCGTAGCAAAGTATCAATAGTATCAGAACTGTAGTGTCCAATACAGTAGCGATGGATCCTCTACAGCTTAAGGGGAGCCGGAGGTGCCTATGCTGCCCATGTTAAAATCACTAAATTTGAGGAACATTTATGAATAAACTACCAAATAGAAAAGTTTGATTTTTTTTACATATAGAGTGGTTTAGTACTGCAGTTATGACAGAGAGATGTTGGAGTATCTTTTCTAGTTTCCTTCCAATTATTGTTTTTTATTAATGACCCAAATTTTTTACAAATAATTGCTTTATAATATATAACTGAAATGAAACTACTGAACATATTGCTAAATGGCTGTGTTACAATGTAAGTTTGACCACTAGGAGTGCTGTATAAAAATTTCATCTCTCTAGCTTGAGTGGATTTTGAGAAAATGTTCCTTATATTCGAAAAATTCTAATTTACGGGAAATGGCTATCAAAGTTTCTCAATACATTCCTGCAGTATAGGATGGATTATCAGGGTCTTCTTCTTCATCCTCCAAAAGCTTCCTCTTCTGTCTTCTTTTCTGGCCTGTTGTTCCATCATACTTCATATGCCTTTCTCTTCTTTCTGCTCCTCTTATCCTTTCTTAGTGCTCGTACAGTGTTCACCCCAGCTGTAAATCCTAATCCCTTCAGAACTTCACACTTCACACTGTTCCCTTGGTTGTAGGTTGCTATTGTATCATAAATGCCAAAGTGCAGTGTTTTTATGCTTACAAACACCCTTTTAGGAATCACTTTCCAAATCAAATTGTTTACGCTCTCATTAGGATTCAGCGTCTTTCCGTGTAGACGTTTGTGTAACAATTCTGGCTGTGCTAAGTCATGAAAAATTGGTTTTATTGCATTTATCATAGCTGCTGGCAAACCATGTTTGTGATCATAGTCCTTTTTTGCATTATATTTGCACCAGGAATCTTTTGGGCACAGGCTGTGTTGAGGGTATTCATTGGAAGAGGCAGTATGAAGGAACAATGCCCACACTGCTTTTCGCATGTCACTAACATTATTAGTGTTTTGCCTTAAAGCATACCCATAGTATCTCTGTAGACGTCCAATCACCTCATCAGTAAGCCTGCCTCTCCCTTCTATTGTCTTTCCATCACTGAGCTTACTTGAACCCAAACTTTGTTTGAGCCTTCGAAGCCGTGCACCCATACGCTTTTGCACATGCCCAATGCATTCCAACTTTTCAACTACAAATTCATTTCCATATGGTTTCAGTTCCTCTATAGTCTTGAAACCTTTGGAGTCACCATCCCCAAGGTAGTATTTGCTAGAAGATGTCACAGGGCTATGGCCGGCCATGTGTTGCTTAGCAGACCAAAGCACTGTTTCAGTAATTGTAGTATCGCAACTTGGTATTAGTGTTAAATTTCTTTTCCCTTCGTTCTTCCTCTTCTTATATACACGGTTACTAAAACGTGGCATCGTTACCAGAACAACGCTTTACACAAGAAGTATAATACTACCAACAACAGGCGCAACACTGAACTAATTCGAAACGGTAAACAGCAGAGAGACGATGTTCCGCGCTCTTAGCGCTTCATTTGTCACAGAAAACAATGTAGCCAACCCTTGCACACTCGCTGTATGCGTAACATAAGGCGCTATATCCCAAGCAGTTCGCCAGGAAGTCACGAGAGGGTGTTAGATGCATTCAGCGCCGCCCATTTCCTCTGCAGGCGTGGGGGAAAATGGTAATAACTCCAGTTCTAGGGCGAGTAGAACAATAATTCAAAGTTTACATTAAAGAGGAATGTTTCAATTAATTTTCGGTAGCAAAACAAAATCGTAATTTTTTGGATTTGACCACCTCCGGCTCCCCTTAACACGCATTTCAACAAGTTGCCCCCCCCCCCTTTCCTCTCCATCCTCTCCCCCTGTCTTTCTCTCTCTTTCTCCCTCTCTGCATGTCGTGTTCTGAACCGAAGGTATTCTTCCAGATGGATTGGATTGGTCGCGAAGGAGCGGTGGATTGGTCTTCTCGGTCTCGTGACTTACGGTTTCTGGACTTTTTTCTTTGAGGATGCGTAAAGGGTGTAGTTTATCGCGATATTTCAACAACTCCAGGTACCATACAGGAACGTATTGTGCTTGCTTTGATTCACTTTAGCGGACAACGCTGGAAGCAGCGATGAATTCTTTCATCCAACATGTGGACCAGTGAATCACTGTGCATGATCACCACTTTGAATATCCTACCCTTTTTTGTCCCCACGACGGATTACAGTACTGCAGAATGGTATTAAGAATCCCCGTTTTTGTTTCTTATTAGAATTTTTTATATAGGTGAATAAGTGATATGGTTTTTGAACTGACCCTGAGGGTAGGAAGTGGATGAGCAGCGATCACGTCATAATTACAACATAAATAAATTACTTCTTACAGACATTAATTTTTCCGTCCAAAATCTGCGTCTCCTCGCATTTTGTCATAGGTTAAACGTCGCACTGTCCCTTCATTTATAATATATGGTCACATTTTCATGTCACGATTTTTTTGTTTTTTAATTTTTGTAAGCCAACTGCTGTGGAGCACCACTTCTGGTCTTGCACTAACAGCAGATTTTTCTTAATTTTTGTCGCAACTGTGTGGTCATTTGATGTCTCTTTACTTATTTGTTTGGAAACCAAATGCACGCGTGCGGTTTTGTGTGTGTGTGTGCGCATGAAACTGATATTTTTTAGATCTTACTATTATGTTAACACATTTGGGAGAGTGGTATTGTGGCTAGTCAGGGAGTGGGTTGTAGAAATTTGACATTGTATCTCATAGCTCTCAGAGAGTTAGTAAAAACGTTGTAGGTGTTCTGGTAATTTGATTTTTCGTTTAGAGGTTATTTGGAGGGGAAGTTCCAACAGTAAGGGGAAAAGGATCTGTGGAATTATTCTGATGATCATCTCTTGGGGTATTATTCTATCATTTTATAGCAACAGTAAGTAGTAATTTATTAATTTAAAACTTATGACGTGAATTGTTTTCTAATCTGTTAACACTGTATATAAAATCAAAACCGTATTATTCCAAATAAAACCCACTGAAGCTGCAGTCAGGATAAAAGTTGAAACACATCTGGAACAAATGAAATAGACTGCAGGGAGAGAAAGGAGTTTGAATTTATAAAACGAATGCTCTGGTTAACGTCCCTTTGTGAGCTAAACAACATTTGGTTAATACATTTTTATTTTACTTTTAGTCAAAAAAATTATTCGAAGTGATCACAATATAGGACACCTTGTATTATAAACAGTAACGGTCTTATTACATCTGTCAATTTCGTCGCTATAAGAACAACTTCCTGTTTCACTCTGCCCAATTCCCCGACTTGCTCCTCACAGTAACAATGAGCACTAGTGGTGCAAAGCTGACCCACCTACAACTGCCGAACACGTACGGAAATATCTTGAGTATTCCATAGTTGGCCAGTGTGGCTCCTACCGATGTCATTCCGTAATGAAAACCATTGGTCAAATTTATTGTGAAATGATTTGTCTAAAAGTAAAAAATAAAACAAATTAGAGAAACATCTGAACGATCCTCGAAATTGTAGACAGCAGATGAGGTGTCAATTCAGAACTTAAACTTCAGTGTTTAAGTTCACTTAGCAATAGCTTCTCAGTGCCCCGTTGCAGCAGACTGCACAGCCTATATAGTCCTCTAGAACTCTTTAATATTCTAAGTCAAACACTGAACTTTAGATTCCCAGTCGACACCTCATTTGCTGTACATGATTTGGAGTATCATTGAACTGCGCATCAGATGTTTTTATAATCTGTTTTATTTCTTACTTTTACACACATCATTTCATTAAACATTTGACGGTCTTTCTCTGAATTATTTTTTTACTGTCGGGTTTTGTTCAGAAAGTATTATCCCATTGACACATTCGTTTTCCAAGCTTCTTCTGTTCTCAAGGTGTCTTGCATTTAGTACTCGATTCGAAGGAACAATTTGACACTTAATTATCGCAACAATGTAACTTTTTAAGCTGAAAATAGCCCTGAATCTTGAAAAGATGAACTTTTTGACACTTCATTTACATAGCTAGCAGCAACTATTCGTGTAAGACATCAATTTTCCCACAATCGAGTAACCGAGTTTTCCATATAACCTGATTGTCTTAAGCAAATTACATATTTTTTTACGAAAGTAGACCTCACTCTGGTAAATTTAACACCCCATTTGTCCATTTACGACTCTTCGTTTGGCTATGATAATTCGGACAATGCGTAATACACTGAAGCGCCAAAGAAACTTGTGTAGGCATGCGTATTCAAATACAGAGATATATAAACAGGCAGAACACGGCGCTACGGTCGGCAACACCTATATAAGACAAGTGTCTGGCGCAGTTGTTAGATCGGCTGCTGCTGCTACAATGGCAGGTTATTAAGATTTATATGAGTTTGAACGTTGTATTTATAGTCGGCGCACGAGCGATGGGACAGCATCTCCGAGGTAGCGATGTAGTGGGGATTTTCCCATACGAACATTTCACCAGTGTACCGTGAACATCATAAATCCGGTAAAACATCAAATCTTCGACATCACTGCGGCCTGAGAAAGATCCTGCAAGAACGGAACCAACGACGACTGAGAAGAATCGTTCAGCGTGACAGAAGTGCAACTCTTCCGCAATTTGCTGCAGAATTCAGTGCTGGGCCATCAACAAGTGTCAGCGTGCGAACCATTCAACGATACATCATCGATATGGGCTTTCGGAACCGAAGGCCCACTCGTTACCCTTGATGACTGCATGATAGAAAGCTTTATGCCTCGCCTGGGCCCGTCAACACCGACATTGGACTGTTGATGACTGGAAACATGTTACGTGATCGGACAAATCTGGTTTCAAAATGTGTCGATCGAATGGACTTGTACAGGTATGGAGACAACCTCATGAATCTATGGACCCTGCATGTCAGCAGGGGACTGTTCAAGCTGGTGGAGGCTCTGTAATGGTGTGGGGCGTGGGAGTGATATGGGACCCCTGATACGTCTAGAAACGACTCTGACAGGTGACACGTAAGTAAGCATCCTGTCTGATCACCTGCATCCATTCGTGTCGATTTTGCATGCCGACGGACTTGGGCAAATCCAGCAGGACAATGCGACACCCCACACGTCCAAAATTGCTCTGGAGTGGCTCCAGTAACACTCTTCTGAGTTTATACACTTCCGCTGGCCACCAAACTCTCCAGACATGAACATTATTGAGCATATTTGGGATGCCTTGCTACGTGCTGTTCAGCAGATCTCCACCCCTCGTACTCTTACCGATTTATGGACAACCCTGCTGGATTCATGGTGTCAATTCCCTGCAGCACTACTTCAGACATTAGTCGAGTCCATGCCACAGCGTGCTCGCGGTTTCCTACACGATATTAGGTAGGTGCACCAGTTTTTTTTTCTTTTTTTTTTTCTTTTGCTATCGCTCCTCTCAAACGTTTGGCTAAAATCATGGCTGTAAGAGCGAGGAAAAGGAAGACTGTGCTAGCGATGGATGTGGAGCAGGTGAGTCACGCGCTACCTCGCAGTGTGAGGTCACAGGTCTCTGGCTACGCCCGCTCCTGATCAGTGTAGTTCTGCGCGAAGCGAAGGGTCGGTGCGTCGCAGCAGCGGTATGCAACCGCTGCCGGGGAAAGCGGCCCCGATACGCGAAAATGAGACACCGAGCTGTGCTGTTGGTACGCCCACGGTGCGTTCCTCGCGAGCTGGCGACCACTCTCGCTTGTTGCTGTAACAACCTGCTTCATTTCCATCTGTCGTCGCGTCACCATAGTGCTGGGCACCTAGCAGGGGATTTTGGAACATCTTGTGGTTCAGTATACCCAGAATACCTTTATCTTTGTTTACCTTCAGAAAGGAGATCGGTACGGATGATGAAAAGCTGTACCTAGCATTCAGTTACTGTTTGCCCAAAGCATATTGTTGTATTCCTTAAAGCGAGTCTAGCACCTAACATACAAGTCAGCAGGAAGCGTTCCCCTACCGCGGAATAGTCGTTGATGTACGAGATAGCTCACATGCACGCTTGCAACGTATGTGCTCCAGAGGGCGTTATCTCTAAAACAATTTATGTGGACAAGACAGCACGCAACTTGTAATAATCATTTACTAGAATAATGTTTACGGAATACACAGCTTTGAGTGCTGCAGGGTGCGTGTTCAAAGTGGTTCAAATGGCTCTGAGCACTATGAGACTTAACTTCTGAGGTCATCAGTCCCCTAGACTTAGAACTACTTAAACCTAACTAAGCTAAGGACATCACACACATCCATGCGCGAGGCAGGATTCGAACCTGCGACCGTAGCACCAGCTCGGTTCCGGACTGCAGCGCCTAGAACCGCTCGGTCACAAAGGCCGGCTGGTGCGTGGTACTCGAGTAAAAGTCCTGTGTGCTAAATAACCTAACACGTTGAAAGTAACTGTCTAATCTACAGAATTAAGTTTGGACTGCTGTCTATGACAGTTACTAAGTTCAGTCTTTGAATCTGAATTTCACTAGACACTCATCGCTTACCTTGTCCGGCAACCACTCTTTAGTAGCGCCTTGCTATTATGGTGGCACCGGATGCTCAGCATGGTTGATGATAACCGTAGAATGCAACTCTTGCTGCATGTACTGCGACAGGAACTGTAGAGCCACAACTGCGGAACTGGTGAACCTCAACTGGCTGAGTGTAGCGGCGCGTCTCCATTCATCCGCGATCCGAGGAATGATTTTCGTTTGCGCTCCACTTTGCGGAAGAGGAAAGTATTCCCAGTTTTAGGTGCTGTCTGTCGTGATGGATCTGATGCTTTGAAGGACTCGCAGCGGAAGCATAAATTTGTTCCAGTCTGCGAACGCCATCTGGATGGCGACAGATTGGAACTGAGCGGCGCATGCTGTGAAGTGTGTTTGAATAGTGGAGTGTACCATATGGCTACGTACACAGCAAAGGTAAATAAGTTTCTCACAGAAGCTGTTTAGGAGAGATACCGAGCAGCCCTCTTAGATTATTTGCAGATGATTCGGTGGTTTACCATTTAGTAAAATAATGAAAAGTTCAAAACGAATTGCAAAATGATATATACTAGGTATCTGCCAAGTGCGAAAAGTGGAAATTAACCTTAAACAGTAGTATGTGTGAGGTTCTCCAAATGAGTACTAAAAATTTCGTTTGCACAATAAATAATACAAATTTAAAGGTTGTACATTCAATTAGGAATTACAATTATAAGGAACATAAATTGAACCAACAGACAAAAAATGTTGTGAGGAAGGGCAACAGATAGTTTCATTCTCAAAACGCTTAGAAGACGCGAGAAATCCACTAAAGACACTGTCTGCTCTTAGCGTTTCCATCCTCTTCTGGAGCTCTGCTGCATGTGATCCTTATCAGATAGGACTGACGGAGGACAGCCATAAAATTCAAGGAAGGGCAGCTCGTTCTGTATTATCTTGAAATGAGAGACCTCCACAGATATGATAAGCGAGTTGGGATTGCAATGATTAAAACAAAGGCAGGTTTCGTTGCTGCGAGACCTATTCAAGATATTTCAAACACAATCTTTCTCTTCCGACTGCCAAAATATCTTGTTGAATCCCTCCTGCATACGGAGAGATGACTTCTTATTTTTCTTGGCCTTATATTGCATCTTCAGGGGTGGGCTTGTTAATCTGGATTTGGCAATGTTAGCGTTAGAGTGACCGGATGCCCTTAATGTTGCTCCCTCCTCTCCTTTTCCGGAACGGATAGTTTGTAGCACCCCACCGGGATGTTGTACAAGCCAGTTACTCGCCTAGTCAGATGTGGGAGACCGAATAAAGCTAAACCAGGATGGCCAGCATTCCGACTCTCGTCTGTAATCCACCGGGCCGGTTCGATCCGCGTTTCCCCGAATCCCGGAAGCTGCGTGATATCGTGCGGGTTTATCCGGGCTGGTGTACGGATTGATGATCATTGTATTAATATAAGGGAAATAAGAGCCCGCACAGAAAGATTTAGGTGATCATTTCGCCCATGTGCTGCTCCCGAGTTCAAAGGTCGAGAAATATTCCTATGAACCCTCTGCCAAACACTTAAGTAATCATTTAGACATAGATGGGCCCTGCAACATACCAAATGGACCGCTCAGGATTGGCATCACGCGCTCTTCACGGATGAGTGTCGCATATGCCTTCAACCGACAATCGTCAGAGACGTGTTTGGAGGCAACCCGGTCAGGCTGAATGCCTTAGACACACTGTCCAGCCAATGCAGCAAGGTCAAGGTAGAGGTTCCCTGCTGTTTTGGGGTGGCATTACTTGGGGCCGACGTACGCCACTGTTGGTCACGGAAGGCGCCGTAACGGCTGTACGATACGTGAATGTCAGCCTTCGACCGATACTGCAACCATATCGGCAGCATATTGGCGAGGCATTCGCCTTCATGGACGACAATTCGCACCCCCATCGTGCGCATCTTGTGAATGACTCCTTCAGGACAACGACATCGCTCGAATAGAGTGGCCAGCATGTTCTCCAGACGTGAACCCTATCGAACATGCCCGGGATAGATTAAAAAGGGCTTTTTATGGACGATGTGGCCCACCAACCACTCTGAGGGGTCTAAGCCGAATCGCTGTTGAGGAGTGGGACAATCTGGACCAACAGTGCCTTGATGAACTTGTGGGTAGTATGCCACGACGAATACAGGCATGCATAAATGCAAGAGGGTGTATTATGGGTATGGGTATTAGAGGTATCGGTGTGTACAGCAGTCTGGACCACCACCTCTGAAGGTCTCGCTGTATGGTGGTACAACATGCAATGTGCAGTTTTCATGAGCAACACAAAGGGCGGAAATGATGTTGGTCTCTGTTACAATTTTCTGTACAGGTTCCGGAACTCTCGGAGCCGAAGCGATACCAAACTTTTTTGATGTGTGTATGAATGTGTGGTGTCTATTATTTCGGACATGTTATATAACTGATTCCCCTCGATGGGCAATGGATCCACCTTCTTCAGTGCCGATGCACATTTACGATTGATCTCCTGCGGGGATATCACACTGCCGAGCTCGGAGGATGTGGACAGGGACAGCAGGTAGGTGGCGCTGGGTGAGAATGTGGGAGGTGTGCCGAGATAGTCAGGGCAGTTACGATAAATACCATGTCCGGGTGGCGCAGAGGTTACCGCAATTGCCTAGTAAGCAAGAGTTTCGGGGTTCGAATCCCAGTCCGGCACACATTTTTACTCGTCGCTGCTGGGAAGCGTAGAGTCCCGATGCAGCTGAATCGATAATCCCTTTACTTTCCTTTCCCCCCTTCCATCTTCAATTTACATATAATCAGAGATCTGACATACCGTTCACTATATCTTACTTGCTGCGCTGTTGTCACTGCGAGCAACCACATACTGTCGCGATTGTATGCAGTGAAAACGCTCAATTGGCAGTGCTGTGCTATATCGGTAAAAGAATTTCTTTGAACGGTTTGCAGGAGATCGCGCTGTTCGGCGAGTTCTCCATCAAGGAGACGATGATGTACTTCGGCTGGATCTTCGGCATGAGCACCTCCGAGATCCACGAGCGGCTGCGCTTCCTGCTGGACTTCCTGGACCTGCCCAGCCAGAACCGGCTCGTCAAGAACCTCAGGTGAGCCGCCTTTGCTGTCGCCCCAATGCTACGCTCTGGTCACAATATTGGACGTTGGCCTCCAGCGGTATTCAGTTTCTCGCTACAACGAGATGCAAGAAAAGCATTGGAGTCCAATAACAGATCCATAATTTTGTCTAATCGCAATTGCCTGCTACACAAAATCTGCGGTACAAAATGCGAGAGGGAGTGTTGTGAACGTACAATAATAACTAAATGCGACTATTAAGTCCAGCAGACTTTCTTGCTGCTACAGTTCTTTAATGGTGGCTGGTTTGCACACTTGCAAATGAACAATTGTCTGATGGGGCGGCACTGTAACAAAGACGTGGCAACACAATAACAATTAGCAAAAAACATTTATTAAGAGCATGTTGCAAAATGGTACTTAACTTTGGTACCGTTTGATACGTGACACCTGATTTCCTAAACCTAGTCCGCCTGCTTAGTTGAATGTTAACGTACATGCTTCCCTTGTAGCGGCCCCTGGTTCGATTTCCGTCCAGGTTGGAGATTTTCTCCGCTCGCGGACTGGGTGTTGTGTTGTCCTCATTTCGTTCTCCTCAAAAAAATGGTTCCAATGGCTCTGAGCACTATGGGAATTAATAGTGGTCATCAGTCCCCTAGAACTTAGAACTACTTAAACCTAACTAACCTAAAGACATCACACACATCCATGCCCGAGGCAGGATTCGAACCTGCGAACGTAGCGGTCGCGCGGTTCCAAACTGAAGCGCCTAGAACCGCTCGGCCACTCTGGCCGGCTGTTTCTCCTCATTGACACGCAAGTCGCCCAATGTGGCGTCGACTGAAATAAGACTTGCACTTGGTGGCCGAACTTCCCGATTGGGGCATGACGGCCAACAATGCCATACGGTCATTTCATTTTTTCCTAAACCTAATACAATGATGTCTAAATAATTTTGCTCTCTCTTGGCAGTCTTTGATCTTGTCGCTATAACTGGATATAATATTGGAGACAGGTTGGGTTGATTAAAGTTCTCCATTAACAGCGACTGCTAAATGGTAAGGTAATCTTCGGAGTACTGTACTGAGCTAACTGCAGGAATAGATCTGCCGGCCACGGTGGCCGAGCGATTAAAGGCGCTACTGTCTGGAACCGCACGACCCCTACGGTCGCAGGTTCGAATCCTGCTCGGGCATGGATGTGTGTGATGTCCTTAGGTTAGTTAGGTTTAAGTAGTTCTAAGTTCTAGGGGACTTATGACCACAGTAGTTGAGTCCCATAGTGCTCAGAGCCATTTGAACCATTTGAACAAGGAATAGATCTAAAACGCCTAACTGCTGGTGCGGAACTGGGCGAGTGTCCGGCGTGCGTCGTGTATTGGTGCCTATCTGCGGAAGAATTCCATGTGCGCAAGTGAGAGGCGGAAGCAAAAAAGTAACCAGCAGTTGACAGTGTTCCATACTAGATTTACATGACAACGCTGAAGGAAGGACGTGGAAGCAGGGAGAGATTTGTGTTTGTGAGTGCCATCTGGAGGCTGCTGAATGTAACTGAGAGATGCCAGGCGAGTGGTGCTAGGATTTCACCGTATTTGTTGTGTACCTCTTGCTAGATGCACAGATGAGGGCATCATCTGAAGTGCCCCAGGGAAGTGTGGTAGGTCCGCTGTTGTTTTTTATCTACATAAATGATCTTTTGGATAGGGTGGATAGCAATGTGCGGCTGTTTGCTGATGATGCTGTGGTGTACTGGAAGGTGTCGTCGTTGAATGACTGTAGGAGGATACAAGATGACTTGGACAGGATTTGTGATTGGTGTAAAGAATGGCAGCTAACTCTAAATATAGATAAATGCAAATTAATGCAGATGAATAGGAGAAAGAATCCCGTAATGTTTGAATACTCCATTAGTAGTGTAGCGCTTGACACAGTCACGTCGATTAAATATTTGGGCGTAACACTGTAGAGCGATATGAAGTGGGACAAGCATGTAATGGCAGTTGTGGGGAAGGCGGATAGTCGTCTTCGGTTCATTGGAAGAATTTTGGGAAGATGTGGTTCATCTGTAAACGAGACCGCTTATAAAACACTAATACGACCTATCCTTGAGTACTGCTCGAGCGTTTGGGATCCGTATCAGGTCGGATTGAGGGAGGACATAGAAGCAATTCAGAGGCGGGCTGCTAGATTTGTTACTGGTAGGTTTGATCATCACGCGAGTGTTACGGAAATGCTTCAGGAACTCGGGTGGGAGTCTCTAGAGGAAAGGAGGCGTTCTGTTCGTGAATCGCTACTAAGGAAATTTAGAGAACCAGCATTTGAGGCTGACTGCAGTACAATTTTACTGCCGCAAACTTAAATTTCGCGGAAAGACCACAAAGCTAAGATAAGAGAGATTAGGGCTCGTACAGAGGCATATAGGCAGTCATTTTCCCTCGTTCTGTTTGGGAGTGGAACAGGGAGAGAAGATGCTAGTTGTGGTACGAGGTACCCTCCGCCACGCACCGTATGGTGGATTGCGGAGTATGTATGTAGATGTAGAACCGGGAAGGACAGTTGACAGTGAAAAATGTTAAAAAAAAACAACAAAAGAAATTCGTATCCAGCGAGTGTTCACAAGTTCCTATCCGATTCATACGCGCGATCTGGGAATGCATCTGGATTCTTTTCTTCATTCAGTGACGCTGTATTCACAGAGATAATTCTGTTATAGCAGTATTAGCAGGCACGGGTATAAAGCTGAATCTAGATACACGGACCGGATAAAAATGTGCAAACATTGCGAGAAATGAGTGCTTGAACATAAATGCAGACGCTACCCAAGCCTGCAGGTTCGACTGTTGTATCTGATCACGAACGGCAAATGTGTAGTATGCTCAGTACGTTGCAAGTGTCAGTAGTGGTCAGAACAGGAACCTGTGTGGGGGATAGTGCATTGTGTCGAAGCTAAATGAAATCGAATGTGGGCAAATTGCTGGTTCCCTTACGGTGGATGCTCTCGTAACCAAGGCAGCCGAAGTATTTGCTGTTTCAAGGGACACCACATCGAAGATTTATACCCCCTACAGAGAATGTGGAAAAACGTCGTCTGCCAAGTCACAACGCTGACGAAAGTGTGTGTTGAGCGACCCTGTCGGACGGTCATTGAAAAGGATTGTGACGGAAAGTAAGGGGACGCCAGCTGCAAAAGTCGCTGCAGAACTGAATGTTGCGCTCGAGAACCCTGTCAGCGGCAAAAGAACATGAAGGGAGTTCCATAAGAATGGAATTCCAGAGAGAGCTGGACTTCCAGAACCACTCATCAGCGATGCACACACCCATAACGGGGAAATTTGGTGCTGAAGCCATAAAACCTGGACTATGGAGCAATGGAAGAAAGTCATTTGGTCGGGTGAGTCTTGTTTCCCTCTGTTCCAGTTTCTGGCCGAGTTTCCGTCCCAAGGGCGAAACGTGGCGGGAGTTCGGTGATGATTTGGGCAGCCATATCGTGATATTCGTGAGCCTTAGGGTTATTCAGGAAGGTCGCACTACTGCCAACGGTTATGTGACTAGTTTGATTGGTCAGGTTCGTCCCATGCTACAATGTGTGTTCCCCGATAGTGGTGCTGTGTTCCAAGGCGACAGTACCCCTTTTCATAAAGCTTGCATCGTCTACGACTGGTTTTGTGAGCACGAGGATAATTGTCACATCTCCCTGGCCACCAGAGTTACCAAATCTCAATATTATTGAGTCTCTCTGGTCTATTGTGGAGAGAAGTGTCCTTGATCGCTATCCAGCACCATCATCGTTACCTGAACGTGCCACTATTTTGCAGGAAGAATGGAATAAGATTCCCTTCAAAAACATTCAGGACCATCATTTATACTTTCCGTCGGTTTTCCCACTTTCTGTCGGGTATGGTAATGTGAAGTGTTGTCGGTGTTTCATGTTTGTGTCCGCCCCTGAATCCGTAATTCGAGGACAGCGCACTTCCAATTCCGTCATCCGAGCATGCCTTTCGGTTGGAACCGTAACTTTCAACACCACATTAGAAATTCCAGTTTAATTTACATGTTGAACCCACCTTTTCGAGACTGGACATCCACCTTCATACGTGTTGCTTCTACAATGGTACAAATATAAAATCTTAGAAAACCGGTATGTAAAAGCACAAACTATGTGAAATAGTTAAATGGAATGTTTGAAACACTGCCCTGTGACAGGTTACGAATTCTTACGGCACAACTGATCGAGATAGCGCCTGGGAGTGAATTCTGATTTACACAGAGAAACGGTCAAATCCCGTCTGACCATACTCATTTAAGTTTTGCGTAATTTTCCTTCAATCATGAAGCCAAATGTCGGGACAGCTTCCCTTGAATAGCACCCGGTTTCTTTTCTTGTGTTTCGTCACTAATAACCTCGTTGTGAACGGACGCTAAAGCGCATTTTCCATTCCTTGGATCTCGGAGGATCTAGAGTCTACTGTCTGGTGTGATGCGGCCCGCCACGAATTCCTCTCCTGTGCTAACCTCTTCATCTCAGAGTAGCACTTGCAACCTACGTCCTCAATTATTTGCTTGACGTATTCCAATCTCTGTCTTCCTCTACAGTTTTTGCCCTCTACAGCTCCCTCTAGTACCATGGAAGTCATTCCCTCATGTCTTAGCAGATGTCCTATCATCCTGTCCCTTCTCCTTATCAGTGTTCTCCACATATTCCTTTCCTCTCCGATTCTGCGTAGAACCTCCTCATTCCTTACCTTATCAGTCCACCTAATTTTCAACATTCGTCTATAGCACCACATCTCAAATGCTTCAATTCTCTTCTGCTCCGGTTTTCCCACAGTCCATGTTTCGCTACCATACAATGCTGTACTCCAGACGTACATCCTCAGAAATTTCTTCCTCAAATTAAGGCCGGTATTTGATATTAGTAGACTTCTCTTGACCAGGAATGCCTTTTCTGCCATAGCGAGTCTACTTTTGATGTCCTCCTTGCTCCGTCCGTCATTGGTTATTTTACTGCGTACGTAGCAGAATTCCTTAACTTCATTGACTTCGTGACCATCAATCCTGATGTTAAGTTTCTCGCTGTTCTCATTTATACTACTTCTCATTACCTTCGTCTTTCTCCGATTTACTCTCAAACCATACTGTGTACTCATTAGACTGTTCATTCCGTTCAGCAGATGATTTACTTCTTCTTCACTTTCACTCAGGATAGCAATGTCATCAGCGAATCGTATCATTGATATCCTTTCATCTTGTATTTTAATTCGACTCCTAAACCTTTCTTTTATTTCCATCATTGCCTCCTCGATGTACAGATTGAACAGTAGGGGCGAAAGGCTACAGCCTTGTCTTACACCCTTCTTAATACGAGCACTTCGTTCTTGATCGTCCACTCTTATTATTCCCTCTTGGTTGTTGTACATATTGTATATGACCCATCGCTCCCTATAGCTTACCTCTACTTTTTTCAGAATCTCGAACAGCTTGCACCATTTTATATTGTCGAACGCTTTTTCCAGGTCGACAAATCCTATGAAAGCGTCTTGATTTTTCTTTAGCCTTGCTTCAATTATTAGCCGTAACGTCAGAATTGCCTCTCTCGTCCCTTTACTTTTCCTAAAGCCAAACTGATCGTCACCTAGCGCATTCTCAATTTTCTTTTCCATTCTTCTGTATATTATTCTTGTAAGCAGCTTCGATGCATGAGCTGTTAAGCTGATTGTCCAATAATTCTCGCACTTGTCAGCTCTTGCCGTCTTCGGAATTGTGTGGATGATGCTTTTCCGAAAGTCAGATGGTATATCGCCAGACTCATATATTCTACACACCAACGTGAATAGTCGTTTTGTTGCCACTTCCCCCAATGATTTTAGAAATTCTGATGGAATGTTATCTATCCCTTCTGCCTTATTTGACCGTAAGTCCTCCAAAGCTCTTTTAAATTCCGATTCTAATGCTGGATCCCCTATCTCTTCTAAATCGACTCCTGTTTCTTCTCCTATCACATCAGACAAATCTTCACCCTCATAGAGGCTTTCAATGTATTCTTTCCATCTATCATCTCTCTCCTCTGCATTTAACAGTGGAATTCCCGTTGCACTCTTAATTTTATCACCGTTGCTTTTAATGTCACCAAAGGTTGTTTTGACTTTCCTATATGCTCAGTGTGTCCTTCCGACAATCACATCTTTTTCGATGTCTTCACATTTTTCCTGCAGCCATTTCGTCTTAGCTTCCCTGCACTTCCTATTTATTTCATTCCTCAGCGACGTTTACATATTACTAATGGACACTCAGACCTTGGTTTTAATCGTTTGCTAAAGCATTATGCTCGCCGCTATCTTAAAAAAGTCTGTGGATCGGACAGACAGTAACAGTAAAACGCGGCGATATCAAGGACTTCAAACTGCTTTGCTGATTCTGAAATTAGGTCGTAATTACAAATCGTGTGGAAGTGCTCTCGTTACGTACTAGCGACACCGAAGGCTAGCAATAACACACGATGGAAACTTCCAAGAACCTTGGCGGAACATCGCTTTCCAGCCAGCTGCGGCAGCCAACTATGTTTGCCATTTAATAGCATTCATCAGCACCTCCAGTTCTCTCTGACTGAAGTGCATCGTAAATTTGTGATGTTGACAGACGTAAACACACTGTTTTCTACCTAGTAGCTTGCCGTCATTCTGCAGTAGCAACAGTGCCACAACGACGCATCAGTTAGCTGCCATTTTTCCGTTTTCCTCAGCCAGTTACAAATTCCATGGGAATGGCCAAAACTATATCCACGTACGTAATTTCCTTCGGCGTACACTCCACTGCATATAATGATGATGCGTGTCGGCAGGCAGGGAGCTCCACCTACGGGGAGCCCGGCTCCAAGGTACAAGTCATTTTCGCTGACGCCACTTCGGCGACTTGTGTATCATATGAGCATGAAATGATCATGAAGGCAACACAACATCCAGTGCCCGAGCCGGCCGGGAATCGAACCCAGGACCGTCGCATGGCATTCTGACCTGCTGACAACTAAACTATGGAGGTGGACTTACTCCGCTGCAGAAAAGTAATTTTTATCGATAGTTCACGTTATCTGGTTACAACTTTTTCAGTATGCAAATACTGCGACTCTTAATCAGTTTTCTGGGAACTGTACTGAATATCCCAAGAGAACAGATCATTTAAAACAAATGTACACTAAAGTGCCAAAGGAACTGGTATAGCCATCAGTATTCAAATACAGAGATATGAAAGCATGCAGAATACGACGCTGTGTTCGACAATACCTATATAAGACAAGAAGTAGCTCGCTCAATTGTTAGATCTGTCACTGCTGCTACAATGACAGGTTATCAAGATTTAAGTTAGTTTCAACGTGGTATTATAATCGGCGCGCGAGCGATGCGACACAGCATCTCCGACGTAGCGATGACGTGGGAACTAGCGATGACGTGGGAACTTTCCCGTACGACCATTTCATGAGTGTACCTTGAATAGCAGAAATCCGATAAAATATCAAATCTCCGAAATCACTGCGGCCGGAAAAAAAGATCCTGCAAGAACGGGACCAGCGAAGACTGAAGAGAATCCTTCAGTGTGACAGAAGTGCAACCCTTCCGCAAATTGCTGCAGATTTCATTGCTGGGTCATCAACAAGTGTCAGCGTGCACACCATACAATGAAACATCATCGATAAGAGGTTTCGGAGCCGAATTCCCACTCGTGTATTCTTGATGACTGCACGACACGAAGTCTTACCCTTCGCCTGCGCCCATCAACACCGACATTGGACTGCTGATGACTGGAAACATATTGGCTGGTCGTAAGAGTCCCGTTTCAAATTGTATCGAGTTGATGGACGTCTACGGGTATGAAGAAACCTCATGACTCCATCGACCCTGCATCTCAGCAGGTAACTGTTCAAGGTAGTGGAGGCTCTATAATTGTGTGGGCCGTGTGCAGTTGGAGTAATATGGGACCCCTGATACGCCAGTGTACGACTCTTGACAGGTGACACGTACGTAAGCCTCCTGTCTGATCAAATGGTTCAAATGGCTCTGAGCACTATGGGACTCAACATCTATGGTCATCAGTCCCCTAGAACTTAGAACTACTTAAACCTAACTAACCTAAGGACATCACACAACACCCAGTCATCACGAGGCAGAGAAAATCTCTGACCCCGCCGGGAATCGAACCCGGGCGCGGGAAGCGAGAACGCTACCGCACGACCACGAGCTGCGGACCCTGTCTGATCACCTGCATCCATTCATGTCCACTATACATGCCAAACTCCCCAGACATGAACATTATTGAGCATATCTGGGATGCCTCTGCAACATGCTGTTCAGAAGTGATCTCCACCCCCTCGGATTCTTACGGATTTATGGAGAGCCCTGTAGGATGCATGACGTTAATTCCCTCCAGAACTACGTCAGACATTAGTCGAGTCCATGCAATGTCATGTTGCTGAATTTCTGTCTGTTCGCGGGGATCCTACACGATATTAGACAGGTGTATCAGTTTCTTTGGCTCTTCAGTAAATTTTGCCAAGCGTTGCTGCCTTCTTGTAACGATTTTAGAACTCGGCATAAGAATTAAGCTCTCAATGTGATTGCTCATCGTACGTGGTAATAACGGAGGTACAATCAGTAACCAATGCACATATTTCATATTTTCTTTCTAGGATGGCTTGGTCACTGGTTAGGGATCGCGGAATGACAGTAACTCGACCTTGGAAGTCCGCGAGAAATCAACGACACGATTATATTTGACAGGATGTTTCAAACACTCCACAGAACCTTTTCTCCCTCATTCTATTAGCTACCATCAAGAGATGGGCGGCACTCAAACAAAACCCTACGCAAGAGGCAGCTTACTTAAGGTGTCAACATATGTAAACAAACGGGACAGTCTTCAAACAGAAAGTGCCTGCGTCGCTAGTACAACGTTCAAGCACAGTCGCACGCACGCACGCACACACACACACACACACACACACACACACACACACACACAGAGAGAGAGAGAGAGAGAGAGAGAGAGAGAGAGAGAGAGAGAGAGAGACAGTCCATACAAAAGTCGTAACAAACAAAACAAAAAAAAACGTAATCTTTACACTTTCATTGTTTTGGCTCACTTACTGTAGTATAATGAGTGTGTCTGTTTCTAGTAACCGGAAACAAGAAATTACCTGGGCAAGATAGGTCGTGTGGAACTGTTTCTAAATACGGCCCAGTCCAAATCCAGTGAAGATGCCTTTCATACTTTCCCGCCCGCTTTCCATTTTAGTGCCTTTCAGTCCATTTCCTTGCTCTTCTCTCCGTCCGCCGCCCCTCCCCCCTCCCCTACTTCGCTCTCCATCTTGATCATGTCTTTTGCCCCTCCTCACTTTTTACCCCAGTCACAGAACTGCGATGGAAACGGCACCCACGGCTCACGACCCGTCTGACGCATCCTAGTTACGCCGCTGCTGTAGGGGACAAACGGATACACATGAACAGACAAGACAGTGGGTTCCTGTATCAGCCGCGGATGAGAGATGGTGGCAGGCGTATCCGAAGCCCCATTTCATCCCATGTTAACATCCTCCAAGCGAGAATACGCCCACTGCTTGCCCGACGGGTACCTTGTTCGTAAATGTGAAACATTACTTCGTCTCGTTACCGTTATTCTGCAGTAAATGTTTATAGGTCACAAGAAAATCGTAAATAAATAGTCCTGTAGTGTACAGTTTCGTAGTTCTTGTGGTTCATTAGGAAACCTATGGAATCACAACTTTTGTGTCTTCTTTTAGTTATTGCTCCAATTTATTGCACTGTGTACCCTCCCGTTTGCACAAACCGTGTTACAAATAAATATAAACGATAGCGTACTGTTCGCATTCATCGGATATCGTATTTAACAGTGTACCTCAACGTCCGCTTGGCGCGCTCCTGTCGCAGTCTATAAGAAAATTAGTAAGTGTGTCACCACTGTATGTGTTAAACTTGTAGTTTTAAGCTGCCAGGAATACAGTTGTTCACGGATATGTGCCTGTATTCTAGATTGTAAGGTTTCTGGTGAAGTATAGGAGAGGGCCTGAGAGTTCTGCTCTGGTGAGATCAAATAAATAGAAAATAACTAGAAAATAAAAGACTGTGAAGAGAGTTCGTGTGATGGCAGCGTGGCGTTTTGTGTTGTTTCAGCGGCGGTCAGCAGCGGCGGGTGTCGTTCGCCGTGGCGCTCATGCACGACCCGGAGCTGCTCATCCTGGACGAGCCCACGGTCGGCGTCGACCCCCTGCTGCGTCAGAGGTCAGTGTCAACAGCGACATTCTCTGCGATGTACTACACGCAAACAACCAACAGTTCTAGAGTAATCAATGCAAAACCTCAGCCGTCATGAACACTAACTATCTGCTGTACGAGGCGTATTTTTTAAAGTAAGTACCGTTTTGAAATTAAAAAAAAGACGTGCTAAGATATCTCAATAATTTTGTTTTTACATGAGAGCCTGTACCTTAATCTATTTTTCTACATAATTTCCGTCAATATTGAGGCACTTGTCATATTGTCATAACGTTGTACCAGTGTTTGAATACCCTCCTCGTAGAAGTCTGCCGCCTGACTTGTTAACCACTGCATCACCACTGTTTTGACTTCGTCGTCGTCTTGAAGACGCTGACCGCCCAGGTGTTTCTTCAAGTGCAGGAACAGACGGTAGTCACTGGCCGCAAGATCGGGGCTGTACGGAGGATGATCTAGAGTTTCCCATCGAAAAGATGTGATCTTTGGTCTGATTCGCCACATGCGGACGGGCATTGTCTTGCAGCAAAACGATGCCCCTGCTCAACTTCCATGGACTGTTGCTTTGATTCTGGTGTGACGTAGGCCACCCATGTTTCATCGCCCGTAACAATTTGGCTTCAGAAATCTCTTCCGTCGTTGTGGCACTGTCTAAAAGTTTGGTTTTGTGCACATCCGTCAACATTTTCGGTACCTAACGTGCGCACAAATTGCGGTAATTCAAGTGCTCGGTCACAGTGCCACATAAAACACTACGAGAAACATTAGGAAAGACATCCCGCAAGGAGGAAATCGTAAAGCGTCTGTTTTTTCTCACCTTATTGTCCACTTCCTGCACCAAAATTTCATTAACGACCGAAGGACGCCCACTTCGTTGTTCATCATGCACATTTGTGCGGCCATCTTTAAATGCTCTTACCCATTTTCTTACCATTCCATCACTCTTAATGTTTTCTCCGTAAACTGGACAGATCTCACGATGAATATCGATCGCGTTTAGGCCTTTAGCGCTAAGAAATCTTATAACATCCCGTACTTCACATTCGGCGGGACTCACGGTTATCGGAGAGATCTTAAGCACTCAGTACACAACGTAAACAAGGAAGAATCGGACTGTAATGGCGTCAGTGTGTAGATTAAGGTACAGGCTTTCATGTAAAAAGTTAAATTATTGAGATATCTTAGCACGTCTTTTTTTAATTTCAAAACGGTACTTACTTAAAAAAACACGCCTTGTAATATTTATAGTGATATGAAATGTAAATAAACAACAGGTAGCATTAGTGTAGTTAACGGTTTTCATGTACATAAACCATAGCTGTTAATTGTATTTCTAGTAATATGCAAAAACACATACTCCCCAAGAACTCCTTAAGTCAACATCCTCCACGTTTGAATAATGAAACAAGAGATTTTTGAAGCTGTTACTCCCTTATCTTCAAGCAGATAGTCTTGTTACTTCTTCTTCTTCTTCTGCTTCTTCCTTCTTAAATTGTTAGGAATTCTCCTGTTACGTCCTCTTTTTCGGTGAATATAAGATATTTTCGGAGACAATAACGCAAAGACTCTGTATTGTTGGAGGAGCAAACTGGGTTCAGGAACGGCTCTCTCTGAGCACTATGGGACTCAACTGCTATGGTCATAAGTCCCCTAGAACTTAGAACTACTTAAACCTAACTAACCTAAGGACATCACACACATCCATGCCCGAGGCAGGATTCGAACCTGCGACCTTAGGGGTCTCACGGTTCCAGACTGTAGCGCCTTTAACCGCTCGGCCACTCCGGCCTGCTAGTTCAGGAACGGTAAGTCCTGCTCAGACAACACATTCGCCATCAGTCAGATAATTGAAAAGCATGTGAAATTTAATACAGAAGCACACGTTCTGTAGTCACTAAATGTCAGCCTTTGACAATGTAGACAGGAGAACTGATGGGAAATAATGAACGGGAGAGGCATACTACACCATTTCTTAAAAGTAACCCAATAAGTGTATCCAGACTCAGAAATTGCCGTAGGTGGAGAAGAGAATACAACAACAAATGTAGGCAGTTTTTTTCGACACTTTTTAATGTCTATCCCCATCAATCCAAAAAGTTTCGAGATTGGATTAATAGAACATAAGGAAACGTGAAGGTGATGGTTTTAATGCTTCAGGTGTGTGGGTAGTCCTCCGCTCCTGCTTGAGTACAACATACAGTACATTCAGAGAGACATGTGAAACTTTGTGTAAAGTATTTTTTCGAATGTTTTTCAACTCGCGTGTCACATTGGCTTGAATGTCAGTTATGTCATCAAAGCATTGTCCCTTCATGTGAATTCCTGCACTTTGTCGTCACCCGTGATGATTTTTTACAGAACAGAACTGTACGTGTTTTGCTTTTCATTCAAGTCCCGGCGCGCGTCCAAGTGTTGTTGTCTTTGTTCTGGAGTCAATGTGTGCACGAAATACTTGACACACTTTTTTCTCTTCTTCAAAACATTCCGGAGGATTCTGAACACTTGAAAGACAACAACGTTGACACATACGGCCGCACGTCCACTACTTAACACCGTCTGCTCATAGCTCACTATCTGAATATACATTTGTTGTTTTCAGTTATTAGTTCAGGCTGCGATGGCAGTTACTTCCCTGACGTCACTTATATGCTAGGAAAAAAAATCAATCTCAGAACATAATGGACGAACAGCATATATTGATGATACGTTGAGGCAGTGGCTAAAAGAATAGTTTTACACCCAAAACTTTAATTAACGAAATTAATTAGTGAGAACAATCTTTGCTAATCACCAACTTCTTATGGCTGACAGTAAGGACATGCTTCCAAAATCCATTTATAAATTAAATGTAAATGCCAAGAGCCGTAACTTAACATCCTCAACCCAAAGAAACAATGAAATTATGGCTTTTAAAGGTCAAGACCCGATCTCAAGCAACTTGTAGTAAACTACCAGAAAATAGGGAAGTACTCCGTTTGCAGGCCATAAGTGGCCCATCGGGACCATCCGACCGCCGTGTCATCCTCAGGTGAGGATGCAGATAAGAGGGGGGTGTGATGAACACACCGCTCTCCCAGTTGTTACTATGGTTTTCTTTGACCGGAGCCGCTACTATTCGGTCGGGTAGCTCCTAAATTGGCATCACGAGTCTGAGTGCACCTCGAAAAATGGCAACAGCGCAGGGCGGCCCGGATGTTCACCCATCCAAGTGCCGACCACTCCCGACAGCGAATTAACTTCAGTGATCTCACGGGAACCGGTGTATCCACTGCGGCAAGGCCGTTGCAGGAAATATATACCAAAAAACTGGCAAATTCAGTTGCATTAGTGAGACAATATAAACAACGCTGAATAAAAGGTTGAGAAAACAAACGCTACGAACGTTCTACTAAACAATGGCAATGTCAGATATGTTTTACGGCAGTGAGACTTGGACATAACAGCTGTCTAGATATTAAAAGATTTTTTGTCACACTTTTTAAATTTTAATAACTTACATAAAGACCGCTTTCTCCATTCCTGACAATGTTAGCTTTACTAATAATAGGCGCAACTGAACTAAGAACACAAACTGCAGAAACAAGGCTTTTAATAAGAGCAGCTGGCTGATATGATAAGGAATACAAAAATCAGGCAACAAATGGATTTAGAAGCACAAATGAACAGATCAAAGATTACAGAAACAAATGAAGAAATCGTATAAGGAGAGTAGATAAAAATGTAATTCCCAAAATAATAATGAACTATCGGCCAATAGGGAAAAAAATCAGTAGGTAGACCAAGAAAGAGGTAAAGAGATGAAACGGAAACTAACTTCAGATAATGCAGGCACTGAATGATAGGACTTAACAGTCAAAGGCCTAAAACTAGAAGGAAGGAGGAAGGAGAAGAAGAAGAAACAGAATATTTACCTGAAGGTGAGGGAATAATGCCTTCAGAACTCCTCATGGAACAAATAAATAATATTATTCAACATTTGATTCCGCAGTCGCTATGAAATTGTTAGAGGTTATACCATGTTTCTCTCTGGGCAGTAAGGTTTTTGCCAAAAATTTAAGTTCTTATCAGGAGTGGTTATTTTCGTCCTTAGAGGCTGTTTATAAATGAAACCTAAAATAATGAGAAACATATATCGAATGTATAAGGCTTAAACCAAAATGCAAGTTGTATAATAGTGTTGAATATAATGCAGTATGTTTTAACAGTTAAAATTATTACAATTCAACAATATTTTTTAACTTTCAAATATAATGTTAAATGGGTCTTCGATCGCTTCTTGGTAGAATAAATTCGTAAGTATAACTGAAAAGCACAAAATGGTAGATGTTCTACAGTATTAATTTATTTAGTTAGTCGGTTTTCAGCTTACAAGGCTGTCATCAAACATTAACTAACTGTCCTTATTTAGGGTACGATATTAATGAACAACACTGAAAAGGATGTTACGCATAGTTAAGTGTAAACGTGGAGGAAATATTATCTTTGATAGTGTAGCAGTAAATTAATTGTTAATAATCAACAGCAAATAACTACAAAGCGAACAAATCAGAAAAAAAACATTGAAACTAAAACTCGAAAATAACATTACGTTCGTGTGTGCGCACGTAAGACGAAGGGAGGATGACAACATTAGTCAGTGACATTTGTGTTTGTAACTCACTCTCTATGTATAATACTTTATCCATGTTTTTCACCAGCATTGTACCATCTTAGACGATGATAGTAAATTAAAGTATGATGATGGCCTCGCAAGCCAAAAACCAGTAAGCCAAGTAAATTAATACTGTAGAATATCCACAATATTGTACTTTCCATTTAAGTTTCGGATATGAAATATAGACTCATTGATGATGACACAGATATGCTGAAGATTATTTGTAGAAGTGAAAGAGGAAGACTGGAAATTTTCTGCTATTGCATGAACAGGTGGATATTACCTCTATCATTAATCTGCAAGTAGTATTACTGGAGGAGACGACAAACCAATGAATTATCATCAACACGAATGTTGAAATTTCCTGACAGATTAAAACTATTCAACAGAGCGAAATTTGACACCGGTACACGTTTTTAATCTGCCATGAACTTTCAAAACAATGAATATTCCGCTACAGAGCGAAAAATTCAATCTGTGGACTTATATTCTTATTTCAAAAGTCGTATTTAGATAGTCATATACCATGCATATTTCGGAAAATCAGTCTAGGAGACTGAAGCAGGTAACAGAGACGTTGTATCCGTTGTCGTAATGTGTCTGCCTTTTGAGATAACATTCTTCACGGTGGTAATGTTGTCTTCCGTGGCTGTCGCGGATGCTTGAACCGGATGCGAAGAATCCGTCACATTAGTGATGCTGTCCTTACAATCCTCAATAAAATCATATGTTGTGTGCCAGTCATATCGCTGTCACTTCATTCCACTGTCTTACGATGACGAAGAGGCATTACTTTGACAGTTTGAGTAAACAGTTCAACATGCATTCGTCGCTCCTACTTGAGGTTACACTTCTAGTACCCTTCCAACGGTTCGAAATACGTCCGTTTCGAAATATGTTCTAAGTTGCGAGCGTAACAAAGCGTAAATGTGATCTGCTTCTAATTGAAGATCTTCGTCACAACACTATCAACACACTTTTGTGTCGGAACAGCTTTGTGGTTTCCTTTTACATTTACGTGACTGCTCTGTAATTCACACTCAAGTGTCGGGCAGAGGCTTCACTGAATCTCCTTCACACTAAACCTCTACCGCTCCATTCTCTAACACAGCTCGGGAAAAACGATCACTTAAATTTTTCGTGCGAACTCTGATTTATTTTATTACGATTATCATTGCTGCCTATGTATATGCGCGTCAACAAAATATGGTGATTTCAATTTCGTGAAAAGATCTCACCGCAACAAAAAACGTCTATTTGATTTAACGATTGCCACACCATCTCGCGTATCAAATCTGTGGAATTCTCTCTCCCGTTTCGCCATAATACAAAACGAACTGCCCTTCTTTGAACTCTTTCGATGTCCTCCGTCAGTCCTCCCTGTGAGGATCCCATACTGCTCAGCAATATTCTAGCAGAGCACGGACAAGCGTGGTGATGGCAGTCTCTTCAGTACAGTTGTGTGTTACAAGCCAGCGTTTCCCAGCCACCGTGTCGCGACACATTGGTGTGTTGTGAACACATGTCAGGCGTGTCGTGAGATTTTTAAGGTCTTCCAATCTTCCACAGATAAAATATCTACAACATAAAAAATGTATCACCAAATCGTTTCTTGGAATATCCCAGCAATTTGCAAGAGATAGCTCATCACTATGTGATTAATACGCACGATAATAATAAAAAAGTATGTGCCTTTGTGTTTGCTTTTTTACATCTATGAAAAAAATCACTTTTAACGGTGTCACGAAAGTACTTTGGTGCACCCCTATCGAAAGCGGTTCGAAGCGTTCTGTCAGTGAAGCGTACGCTTTATTTCGCCTCCCTCGCAACATTATCTATTTAAGCTGTTTGTAACTATAGTCGTTGGATATTTAGTTGAATTCGCAGCCTTTGCATTTGTGTGCTTTATCAAATAACCGAAATTTAACGGAATCCTTTTAGTTCAAAAATGTTCAAATGTCTGCGAATTCCTAAGGGATCAAATTACTGAGGTCATCGGTCCCTAGACGTACACACTACTTAAACTAACTTATGCTGAAACAACACACACAGTCATGCCCGAGGGAGGACTCGAGCCTCCGGCGGGAGAGGCCGCGCAATCCGTGGCATGGCGTCTCAAACCGCGCGGCCACTCTGCGCGGCAATCCTTTTAGTACTCAAGTTGATTACATCACACTTTTCATTATTTAGTGACCTCTGGGTGGTCTGGTACTCCTTTTAAAAACGGCATGCGCCTCGCAGTGACTTTCACATTCGATATATTCTTTCGATGCTGGTTTCTGAATAAACAGATTCTCTTACCGTACGAAGTTTATCTTAGAAAGTCCATTTCTGTGTACTGTCTCATATTCATATTTTCTGTGTGAAGTATGACTTCCAACAGCACATGCCAGACAATGAATGATATCACGTTCAACTAATTCCGGTGGTAAAACTGTAGTGTCTCAATGTTCCGCTATGTATATTTGTTAGTAGTTTCACTAATGTGTGATCAGCACTGTTTAGACAAAGACGAAAAAGGAAGTTTAGTTACTGCCCTTATCTGAAATTATATGTATGAATTTACCGAAAGATTTACAAAAAGAAGGAAAAAAAGAGTAAATTTTAATTTCTCGTTTAAGAAAAGATCGTTAAAAATGGAGTACAAGCTCGTATTGGAAAAGACCGTGGATGTAAATCGACCCTGTCCTTTTCGGAGAAATCATTTCGCCATTCGTCTTCAACGACTTGGGAAAAGCATGGAAAATCTAGACAGCTAGGGCGGGCGGGGTTTGAACCGCAATCTAGCCGAATGCAGGTCCAGTGCGCAACCCACTGCGCCACCTAGCTCAGTGTGAACAATGGTAGTGAACTGTGAGGTGGCTCTCGAGACGGAATGGCCGGTTCGAATCCTGGTGTTGGAAGAAAGTTTCTCTGTCGGTATTTGGCCGGGAACAGGAGGAGAGGTGATAACGTAAAGTTCCTAATCACTAAGCTTTGCACCAATGTCCTGAACTGAATTCCAAACCTCTTCGCAGTGTCTCATATAATGAGAGCATGTGATGATGGGAGCCGGTGATCCCCTTGGTGCCACTCGTACCTGGCGACTCGGATCCTGCATCGATAGCTGTCCTAATCGAGGCAGACTGCTGTCTCAACCGTCCTACTGTCTCCAGAAAGCTATCAAGCACAAACTGTGGTGTCACCGCCAGACACCACACTTGCTAGGTGGTAGCCTTTAAATCGGCCGCGGTCCGTTAGTATACGTCGGACCCGCGTGTCGCCACTATCAATGATTGCAGACGAGCGCCGCCACACGGCAGGTCTAGAGAGACGTCCTAGCACTCGCCCCAGTTGTACAGCCGACTTTGCTAGCGATGGTTCACTGACAAACTACGCTCTCATTTGCCGAGACGATAGTTAGCATAGCCTTCAGCTACGTCATTTGCTACGACCTAGCAAGGCGCCATTACCAGTTACTATTGATGCTGTAAAACATGTACCGTCAAGAGCGATGTTCACCAATTATGGACTAAAGTTAAGTATTCCAGAAGCTACGTACGTTTTTTACTAGTCTCATTCCGTGTCCTGTTCCAGACCTCACGCCAGCCTGCGTGAGCTTAAACAGTTGTACAGCCGACTTTGCTAGCGATGGTTCACTGACAAACTACGCTCTCATTTGCCGAGACGATAGTTAGCATAGCCTTCAGCTACGTCATTTGCTACGACCTAGCAAGGCGCCATTACCAGTTACTATTGATGCTGTAAAACATGTACCGTCAAGAGCGATGTTCACCAATTATGGACTAAAGTTAAGTATTCCAGAAGCTACGTACGTTTTTTACTAGTCTCATTCCGTGTCCTGTTCCAGACCTCACGCCAGCCTGCGTGAGCTTAAACAGTTGTACAGCCGACTTTGCTAGCGATGGTTCACTGACAAACTACGCTCTCATTTGCCGAGACGATAGTTAGCATAGCCTTCAGCTACGTCATTTGCTACGACCTAGCAAGGCGCCATTACCAGTTACTATTGATGCTGTAAAACATGTACCGTCAAGAGCGATGTTCACCAATTATGGACTAAAGTTAAGTATTCCAGAAGCTACGTACGTTTTTTACTAGTCTCATTCCGTGTCCTGTTCCAGACCTCACGCCAGCCTGCGTGAGCTTAAACGCGTGCCTTTCGGCTTCCTCCTAGTGGATTGGCTGTCTTGCCAGTCCACAACACAAACTGTGTGGTTCGAATGAAGAATAGATTTCAGTTGTTTATTTCAAACTACGACAGAGAGAAACACATGGCGCATGTCGCTGGATAGAGGAAGATTCAAAGTATTATGTTCGCACAGCCACTATACCAAATACTCAACATGAGCACCATGCGTTGCTCGAGAAACATCGAGTCGGTATTCCATTTCATTCCACATACGAATCAACACGTCCTATTCAACACTTCGTTTCCTCAGATCTGGAAGAGCAGCTGCCATAGATGGTGCAAAGACTCTGTCTTTTATGTACCCCCACAGAAAAAATTAGCTAGGTGTGAGGTCTGTGACATGGGAGGCCAAAAGCTAAGAACAAACACTTTTCCCAACTTTCCAGTCCAATGTTGTGGGATGATACTGTTAAGATAACGTCACACCTCAAGGTGAAAGTGAGGTAGTGCTGTCATTCATAAAAATGAAATCATTGGAATCTTCGTGAAGTTGAGAAAACAACCAATTTTGCAGAATGTCCAGGTATGACATTCCTGTCCCAATTTCCTACGCAAATCTGAATTGTTCGTAAATTTGTGGACAGAAACGGCACAAAACACATTCAGTTTCGGAGAGGCTCTTTCTGTTCGACGACAATGCCAGGGTTTTGTGCCCCCCCCCCCCCCAAATTTTTACATTATGGTGGTTTACTTTACCCGATAGATAAAACGTTGATTCGTCCGAAAAGATGTTCGGAAAAAGTGTCCTCTGGCAGATCCTGGAGAACTGAAATGCAAAATTCGTACTTTCTGTAATGATCTCCGGGACACAACCTGCCCTAACATTTGCCAGAAAAGTTTCAGAGTAGCGTACACTCCGTGAAAGAGTGAAAATTCATTCTGAAAGTAAATCTGCAACGGCTGAGCACAGCTTAACGGAAAGCATATGATAGATTTCGAAAAGACGTCTCTCAGTATACTTAGACAATGGTTTCTAGGACAGCATTAGTAAGGACGCAATCGACACACGAATGTCAGCGGATCTTGTTAATCGAGGTAAGGGTTTTGCCACAGCGCAACCTGGCAACCTGCCTTGGAACGGGAGATGCCACAAATTGTCTGCACCGCAGCGCTGGACGCCGGACACAAGTCGTAAACACTCGACCGCGACGTTGAACTGTTGTGGGGCGGCCGTTGTAAGCTTAAAATTCCAGTCGCCGACACCTATATGTATGAGACGGACTGTGATACACAGACACTTCGCCATAATATTGACATAAAAGATGCGCTCTTACTGCGATCTAGTGCGGCAAGGTGCCCCTGAAGATTTTATCGCATTTTTACTTGTTTCTCTTCGTTACGTATCTTATCGGCATATGTTTGCATTCGGGATTCTTAGACCATAAAAAATTAAAGCCTTGGATAGACAACGCTACAGTTCATTACTGACTGTACCACTGCTGCAGACCGAGCGGGCTCAGTGCCAGTTGTGATGTGAGATCCTTACGGTTGCCGTTATCCACCTAATGGACGTCGTTAAGTCTCAGCTCGGTAATGCAGTTCTGCCGCCTCAGAAGAGACCAGAAGCTGCCAACATTCGTTACTCCCAGTTCGCGTCGAAATGAAGGCAACGAAGGCGTTGAAAACTATTTTCTTTGCGGAAATATCTGTAGGAGTCGCCTTAGTGAAAATGAGAGCTCCATAAAGTCGTAAAGAGATCTTTCGTTACTCGCTGGCAGAATGGTCTCCTGTTTAAAACATGGACGTACTGATCCTCGTTTAGCAAGCAATCTTCTGCCAACATCTAACCACCATCGCCTATCAGCTACTGGTTGCCTGTCTGTACACGCTGTAGCCCACGGATTTTTCAGTCTGCGCCTGCTGTTGTAGGAATAATATAGTCTAGCGTTAGTAAGGAACCCCTCCATTTTAATTTACCCTCCAGTCTAAAATTAACAATGCGTGCCGACAGTTACATCTATATTTCTTACGGACAAACAAGATCATATAATTCACTACATCCACTGTGTATGACGAATTACAAATGTGATTTAAACTGGCGAAAATTACCTCATACAATCCTTAACGAAAACAGTGAATCAAAACAGATTATTTTCCTACCAGAATTTTCAAGAAGACCTGGCACCAAAAGCCGGCACTTCCTGAAACCGCGCAACCTCTACGGTCGCAGGTTCGAATCCTGCCTCGGGAATGGATGTGTGTGATGTCCTTAAGTTAGTTAGGTTTAAGTAGTTCTACGTTCTAGGAGACTGATGACCTAAGATGTTAAGTCCCATAGTGCTCAGAGCCATTTGAACCATTTTTGAACCTGGCACCAAAAACCTTTAAAGGTAAATTAGGTATATTAATCTTCCGATTATTCTACCATTACAGAACCAGTAATTCAGATCACACACACTCCTACATCTCCTTATTTTCGTTTCTGTCTGCCACGTATGTTTCGAAGTACTTTAGTCGTTTATTCAAGTAATAACTATTTCAGTCTATTAGTTTACCTGTCACTGCTTGTTCTTCATTATTCATAGACACACTTGCGGCTCTAAATAGTCGTATCTGCCTGTTTCTTACATTAACAGCTCATTTACCCTTTAATTATATAATAAATATCTCATTCTAATTACTTAAATCAAACTTTTTAATGATATGCTTACTGTCAACTCATGGAAACACCTGCCGCTTGTAATGTTTACTTGCTTCCCTTACTTATGCTTGTAAATATTTTATTCTGTGATTTAATGCAACTCATATCAAACATTGCAACGTAGCAAAGTGTGATATCTAACATGCTTATACTACTTGTACTAAAGTTCAGTGTTTGTTTACTGTGAAACCAAGTGCACCTAAATACTGTGCCTGTCTTTGTCTGTGTGTGTGTGTGTGTGTGTGTGTGTGTGTGTGTGTGTGTGTGTGTGTGTTTTAGCTGAATAAATTGTACGCAGTCGGGATGAATTTGTCGTGGATACCCTTTCTTTTCGTAAGCATTTCCGAAACTTTTGCACAAATTTCCGTTATTTCCGCCAACACAACAGACCTAGTGTTTAGCTGTAGATTGTACAGAAACTAATGTTACTGTAGCACTTCCATCCGATGATGTGCCTGCAGTGGATAGAAAACTAGTTAATGGCAAAATAAATCATATCAAAGGCAAAAAGCGACGGGCTGCATATGTATACCTACATAAATCCGCCTCCATACAGTGTTTCGCTCCGGCAGCTGTTCTCTCTTTTACAATGTCTACGTTTCAAATGCTCTGTACAGCTGTATAGTATCTGAAAAGCCAACAGTTTTCAAATTTGAGGTGACAAGGAAAATATAATAAAGATTTTTAATCAGGTAAAAAATTTAATCAGGTAAAAAATACTGCTACTGAAACACCTCTCTCTTTAAAATATCTCTTTTAATTACTATCCCGAATAGGAAAAATGGTTAACTTGGTGCCCTAAGTGCTCAGCTGGACATTGTACACTTACAACTTTTAGAAATTTGCTATAAATCCTGGTATCCAATAATACATATATGCACATGTCTATTTTTCTGCTAATCCACCTACACTATCAGGCACAATCTAATACACCCCAAACAGCGTATAATTTAGACGCATGCAACAGTTTGTGTTTCGCAGCTGACTATTTCCTTTAACTCGCACAGGAGGAAAGTGATTATAATAGTAAGAATAGATCGTTTGGATTATACTTATACCGAAAAATTACGAGTTGCAGTGCAAGAGCAAAGGGTACTACAGCATTTTATCTTTTTCCCCAACTATTTTTCACCGCTTAGTGAATTCTTCTTTCTGTATACACTATTTTTATTGCTTCTATTACACATGAAAAAGATAATTTGTATCAGTCCTGGATTCTAACACTGATCCCTGTCTTTCGTGACAGTACGTTACCAAAGCCGCTCAAACCGTGAACGCATAATCCCCATTATTTATGATGTACGTCTGCTTGTTGGTCAGGTTACCTCCTCTACAATCTTAGCAACTATTTGCATAATAAATCGGTTTGTTGTATTGTAGAAACAACGATTCGTAAATAATCATACTTCGTTGGCACACGTTTCTCTTCAAAACTTCCGAGACTAAGTTGCTTCCGAACAGGGCTCCTCACCTCAAAGTTGTGTGAATCCCTTCCTCCATCCTACTGAAAGTGTATCGTGGTCAAGGAAACATCCAGTGTACCAAAATAATAGAATAAAAATTGCCTCGTCTGGTAGGAAATCCCGTGTTTATTGCGTGGTGAGACTCTCCAAGTAAACCGGCACCCTCCGAGGCTCTAAAGAAACCGAACTGCCGTATATGAAACGTCATATCTCTCGAACTATGTGCTGCAAGATGAAATAATTTTGCGGTTACATGAGTAGCACATGTGAATACCGGCAGCAAAATGTGTTTTGAATAGAGCCAGTAGTAAATAAGTAATAAATTAGAACGTCATGCTTGATGCTGCACTTTTACTACATGAAAATCGAAAATGTGGTTAGGGTAAACGTTTCCCCTTTCACTTATTTGTGGGGGATGCCAACGAAAACAAGTTTCTTAAAGAATTGAAATTATGGGTGAAGTTTGTCGGAAGTTGGTAAATCCTCTCATTCTCAAGTACTGTATGAATATAGTTTGGGTAATTTGCGCCGTGAGTTATGGTACCTCAAGACATAGACTACACACAGTTTCTGACTGTAATAACTGACTTATTGTGTTAAAGCTTTAAGATAAGAGTGTAGCTATTTCAGAGTAGGTTATGACAGCATTTTAAATTTTTAATGTGATTTATAACTGAATGGCACATTGAAAATAAAACTTTTGTGGCCACTGGAAGACGTCAGGTAGGCAACCTGCAATTGATATTGTGCCGCGGGTTAGCTGTTTAGTATATTTAGGGGGCACTGAAAAGTAATGCCTACGACTTTTTGTGTGAAAACTCATAAACTATTTAAATTAAACCTACATCTTTCTTCTTCGTATCCACGTATTTACAGCCCCCTGCCGCTAGGTGGCTCCTAATTGTAGCTAGTAATATAGCGGTATGTATCACAAGTATGTCGGTGCATGCGGAGCAGCGTGCTATAATCGAGTTTCGACTTGGAAGGGTTCGTCCACACACGGAGCACCCACGCCTTCAGGATGACAATGCCAGTCCACACACGAGCGCTGCGACAATTCTACGCATTGGGTTCACTGTCATCGATCATCCTCCATAAGGTTTTGACTTGGCCCCATCCGATTTTCATCCTTTTCCAAAAACGAAGAACATCTTCGAGTACATCACTTTGATAGTAATGAAGAGGTATACGCGGACGTGAAGTTGTGGCTCCGTCAACAAAATCAAATATTCTACAGGACACTATCGACAAGCTGGTCTCTCGTTGGGAGAAATGTCTTCGTCGTCAGGGTGACTAAGTTGAGAAATACACTCATGCTCATAAATTAAGTATAATGCTGATAAATGGTGAAACAACGCTCTAGTGGGTGGTTTTCGGGTTTAAACCACCTCGGGGTATGACCATGTGGTGCATTTGACCTGCAGTCGTCGCACGGTGGCTCTGGCAGCAGTTCACATAGGGAGAGGTGTGTTTGTGCATCTCAGAACACGGTGGAGCGAGTAAGTGTGCAGACGTTTTCAGACGTGCTAATGGTGACTGTGTGTTGAAAAAGGCTCAAAGAACACATATTGATGACGTTATGAGGGGTAGAATACTAGGGCGACTGGAGCCTGGTCACACAGAGCAGGTCGTAGCACGGGCCCGCCGGGTGCCACAAAGTGTGATCTCAAGATTATGGCAACGATACCAGCAAACAGGAAACGTGTCCAGGCGCTACAGTACGGAACGTCCACAGTGTACAACACCACAAGAAGACCGATATCTCACCATCAGTGCCCGTAGTCGGCCACGGAGTACTGCAGGTAGCGGGTCATTACCGCAGCCACTGGAACAGTTGTCTCCAGACGCCCAGTCTACAGACGACTGCACAGACATGGTTTATTCGCCCGGAGACATGCTAGGTGCATTCCACTGACCCCTGCTCACAGGAGAGCCCGTAAAGCCTAGTGTCAAGAACGCAGTACATGGTCACTGGAACAGTGGTCCCAGGTTATGTTCACAGACGAGTCCAGGTATAGTCTGAATAGTGATTCTCGCCGGGTTTTCATCTTGCGTGAACCAGGAACCAGATACCAACCCCTTAATGTCCTTGAAAGCGACCTGTATGGAGGTCGTAGTTTGATGTTGTGGGGTGGGATTATGATTGGTGCACGTACACCCCTGCATGTCTTTGACAGAGGAACTGTAACAGGTCAGGTGTATCGGGACGTCATTTTGCACCAGTATGTCCACCCTTTCAGGGGTGCAGTGGGTCCTAACCTCCTCTTGATGAATGATAACGCACGGCCCCACCGAGCTGCCATCGTGGAGGAGTACCTTGAAACAGAAGATATCGGGCGAATGGAGTGGCCTGCCTGTTCTCCAGACCTAAACCCCATCCAGGACGTATGTGATGCTCTCGGTCGACGTATCGCTGCACGTCTTCAAACCCCTACTACACATCAGGAGCTCCGACAGGCACTGGTGCAAGAATGGGAGGCTATACCCCAGAAGCTGCTCGACCACCTGATCCAGAGTATGCCAACCCGTTGTGCGGCCTGTGATCATATCTCATACTGATGTCGGGGTACATGCGCAGTAAATAGTAGCGTTTTGTAGCACATGTGTTTCGAGACGGTTTTCTCAACTTATCACCAATACAGTGGACTTACAGATCTGTGTTGTGTGTGTTCCCTATGTGCCTATGCTATTAGCGCCAGTTTTGTGTAATGCCACGTTGTGTGGCACCACATTCTGCAATTATCCTTCATTTATGAGCATGACTGTAAATACGTAGACATGAAAGATAAAGCTGTAGAATGTTAACAACGTTTGTTTTATTGAAAAAGCTTTAAGAGAATTCACATAAAGAATTCGGAGGATCTTTCTCTAGCAGTCATTTTTGTCATTACTTTTTGTTGCAGGTGGTTGAGTGACGTTTGTATGTGTATGTTGCAGTATCTGGAATCATCTGGTGAACATCACCAAGGACGGCAACAAGACGGTCATCATCACGACGCACTACATAGAAGAGGCTCGGCAAGCGCACGTGGTACGTACTGAAAGAAGCCCTTGGTCTCAGACAAAATGTAGCCTAGCGGCTCCGTCTAGTACGCAGTCTGCGTCAGTGAAATAAAGTACGACTATCTATAGACTGAGCATAGTGAAATGTGCTCTTTGCCAAACGTCAAACTGAGATTTTTACTTTACTTTCCTACAATGCTGTTTGCTTGCGTTACGTGCTAAGAGGAAAACTTTAAAGTTACATAAATTTGACATTTTTCTACAAATTAATGTATTATTAGCAGCAATGGTGAATAATTGTTGCTGCTACGGTTGCAAAGAGATAGAAGGAAAATTGGTTTTTCATAGTTGAGTAACATAAAGGTCTAATTGTGGTTATTGTGTTAGTAAGAGGCATTAAAAATATCGAGACGCAGTATAATAAAGGACCAATAAAAAAATCTTAACTCCGTCCGAACAGGCCTTGGAAGGCCCACCGGTACCGACCGGCCGCCGTGTCATCCTCAGCGCACAGGCGTCACTGGATGCGGATACGGAGGGGCATCTGGTCAGCACACCGCTCTCCCGGCCGTATGTCAGTTTACGATACCGGAGCCGTTGCTTTTCAATCCAGTAGCTCCTCAGTTTGCCTCACAAAAGCTGAGTGCACCCCGCTTGCCAACAGCGCTCGGCAGAATAAAGGACCAATACCGCAGAGATGAGTTATGCGACAGTATGTCCATCTGTTTACGATACAAATGCTACATAAATTCAGGAGTGTGTACATTGAATGTAAACACATTTGAGCATTTTTCACTGCACCATTAAATGAATCTCTCTAAGCCATTGTGCTAATCTGAACGCAGCCGGCCGGATTGACCGTGCGGTTCTGGGCGCTACAGTCTGGAGCCGAGCGACCGCTACGGTCGCAGGTTCGAATCCTGCCTCGGGCATGGATGTGTGTAATGTCCTTAGGTTAGTTAGGTTTAATTAGTTCTAAGTTCTAGGCGACTGATGACCTCAGCAGTTGAGTCGCATAGTGCTCAGAGCCATTTGAACCATTTTTTAAATCTGAAAGCAACTACAATAGAAAACTGTGGTACTAGTACCTATGAACACAAAGAATAATCATGTCCAATTAACCTTTTTGTTCCTCTAAGGTTGAAAAAGGACTAAGAAGACTGTACCACAAAGTGAAAGCAGAAGAATTTCCTTTCCGAAATACATTTTAGTGTGATAAATTGCTAATTTATTGCACGTCATAGCCTGAAATTCAAAATTTTTGGGACGCTTTCATTTTGGTGTATTATAGCTGGAGTTAAGAATGGTGGCGTTTGAGTTTAGGCTTGTTCTGCGCCTCTACGTCACGCTTCTCTGACAACCAGTGAGCATTCAGTAGTGTTCTCAGTACCCTGCTATGGATGGCGTAGCCAATACAAGATGGGACGTGATCATAGCGTATTATTTAGTGAATTTTTATTCCATTTATTGCGAATTTTCACGTCTGATGATGATGGTAAGCGACAAATTCTGCACAAGCAAGGCATAATTTTCGGCATACACGCTTTCTTCAATGCAGCGCACACGTATGCGGTTACTGCAACCGTTGTTCGGAACCGGCAACAATGGAACGTAGTAAAAATCGGAAAAGTGAAATATTGCAACGTTCGGAGAATGCGATTCATTAAGCCTAAATAAACATATCATCTTAATCAGTCTGAAAGCATAGCGCTAGAAAAGTGAATTTGTTGCCCTCTGTCAAAGGGTAACTGCACCGTACTTTCTTCGCCGTTTTCGTATGCAGATGAAGGTTGAAACTTGTAGTATGTGCACCGGAAACGATTCTTCCGAGGGAGGTTGCCACATCTCGTTCAAAGAACATTGTATGCCCTTCATACAGGAACGCGTCGGTGGTTAAGTTCTCGCCCGAGATCGCAGAACTATTCTTGAAAGGAACGAAGGAAAGAAAATTAGTATCTATTTTCTTCGAACCGCGAGATCGCAAGAGATGAAATGCGGCCTCAAAAATGGACAAGATTGCGAGAGAAATGGCTTTGCGTTTTTTTAGAGGAACCAGCCTTGCAGTCACTTTAGCTTGTTTACGGAAATCACGGAAAACCTAAATTAACGTCTTAGAATCAATGTCTTCGAACGGCGACCTAAATCCCACGTATGCTGAATGACAGTGTTTTGCCACCGTACCATCTGAAACATATAGCACATTCGGTTATCCATGTCGTGCTGAGCTGTCAGTAGCTTCGAGAAATTCTGGTAGTTCTTCCATCATTTTTCAGCACTAAATGATCAACTGACAAGTAAAATAATGTTTGGGAAACGATGCAGATTCCGTATGAAATCCAATGATGTCCAGTAGGCTGACGACAGTAGAAGTCTTCTTTCTTGACTTTCGGGAATCTCCGACACAGTTCCACAAGATCGCCTAGTAAACAAAATACGTGATTAAGGAGTATCAGAACAGATATGCGATGGACAGAAGACATCCTTGTAAACAGATTCTAGTTATTAGATATTAAAGTGCAGGACTCGTGAGAATTGAAACTGAAGTCCACTATGCCTCAAGAAAATGTGATAGGACTGTTATTGTCCAGTTTGTCTACGAAGTATATACCCTGAAGAGCAAAGAAACTGGTACACCCCCGTAATATCGTGTAAGGCTCCCGTGAGCACGCAGAAGTGTCGCAACACGACGTGGCATGGATTCGACTTAAGTCTGAAGTAGTGCTGGAGGGAACTGACGCCATGAATCCAGCAGGACTGTCCATAAATCCATAGCAGTATGAGCGGGTGGAGATCGCTCGTGAACAGCAACTGCAAGGCATTCCAGATATGATCAGTAATGTCCATGTCTGGGGAGTTTGGTGGATAGAGGAAGTGTTTAAACTCAGAAGAGTGTTCCCGGATTCTCTCAGTAGCAATTCTGGACATTTGGGGTGTCGCATTGTCCTGCTGGCATTGCCCAAGTCCGTCGGAATGCACAATGGACATGAATGGATGCAGGTGATCGGAAAGGATGCTTACGTACGTGACACCTGTCAGAGTCGTACCTAGATGTACAAGGGTCCCATATCAGTTCAACTGCACACGCCCCACACCATTACAGAGTCTCCACCAGCTTGAACAGTACCCTGCTGACATGCAGAGCCCATGAATTCATAATGTTGTCTCCATACCTGTACATGTCCATCCGCTTGATACAATTTGAAACGAGACTCGTACGACCAGGCAACAAGTCTCCACTCACTAACAGTCTAATGTCGGTGCTCATGGTCCCAGGAGAGGGGTAAAGCTATGTGTCGTGCAGTCATCAAGGGTACTCGAGTGGGCCTTCGTCCCCGAAAGCCCATATCGGTGATGTTTTGTTGAATGGTTCGCACGTTGACACTTGTTGATTGCTCAGCACTGAAATCTACAGCAATTTGTGGAAGGGTTGCACTTCTGTCACGTTGAACAATTCTCTTCAGTCGTCTCTGGTTCCGTTCTTGCACGATATTTTCCGGCCTCAGATGTGATGTTTTACCGGATTCCTTATATTCACGTGGAATGGTAGTATGGGAAAATCCCCACTTCATGGCTACCTCGGAGATGCTGTGCACCATCGCTCGCTCGCCGACTATAATTCCACGTTCAAACTTACTTAAATCTTGATAACCTGCTATTGTAGCAGCAGTAACCACTCTAACAACTGCGCCAGACACTTGTTGTCTTATATAGGCGTTACCGACCACAGTGATGTATTCTGCCTGTTTACATATATCTGTATTTGAGTACTTATGCCTATACCAGTTTCTTTGGCGCCTCAGTGTAAATGGCTTGTTTGCAGATGACAGACGCAGTCGTATATGAAATTCAAGATTTGATGCATTCGCTACCAAAACTAGCAGCTGTCCCTGAACATAAATAATTATGTAATGTAAGCCCTGCAAATACACGAGCTTACCATATTGTTTAAATGCATGACAGGAATCAGTTACGACAGCTTAGTATCTATATCGACCACATAAATCTAACAGCGAGAAAGCCAGATACTGGATGTCCCAAAACATCTGAACGAAGTAAAATTCACTCGCAAAAGACGTCGTAATAAAACTCGTTCGGACAATTCTTGAATATTGCACTACACTGTGTTATTCTCACCAGGTGAAAGATGTGGACTCAAGGGAGAGTTATTTGGTTTGTCACTATTTCATTTGTTGTTATATTGTCACACGACAACTGAAAAACTCAAGCGAGAGGGGCTACTGGGAAGGTTCAGCACATCGCAGAGACCATCGCTGACAAAGTACTTTCCGATATAAGTCAAGAAAAAAATTATTTCCTTTAACTTACATTTTGTGTAATGGTCTTGAATGAAATATTAAAGAAATCCATGTGTAATGATAACATACACGATCCGTTCCCGAATGGGACAGAATATTGTGGTATCGGGGATTATCTTAGTGCACTATGACACTCCGCCACTTATCACATAATGACTTATGGATTACTGATGTAGTTGTACATCATTTCAACCGAGTGCCCCAGGATGCGCATTTTCAGCTTTTCACATCTCAATTAATAATCCATTAATTTCCTGGCGTACAGCCACGCAAATTTCAACTCCTCCACTGATATCTCGGGCGCGCGAATTCCGGCTACCCTCGGAGTGAGCCAACAGAACGAGCCTCCTGGCTCACTCCAAAGACGAATGAGAAATACTCGGCCGAAATATCAGTGGAAGAGTTGAAATTCACATGGCTGCATGCTAGAAGATTAATGGGTTGCTTCTAAACGATATATTCAAAGAAGCCCCGACCGATTCGTTTCTTCACCCTCGTATGTGATAATCCTCTTAATCCAATGACCTGAATATCGACGAGAAGTTAAACTGTAACCTTCCTCTTTCGGGCAAACGATGTAACACTATCGTGTATTACTGTCTCTATATTTTCGCCTTTGGTAACTTCATTATTTATTGAAAATTCACAGTGTGCACCTTCATTGTTGATTACCAATTAAAGTCTTTGCTTGTAATTGAGAATAAAGCGGATAATCTTTGAGAAGCATATACCATTCGCCTTGTTGGCAGCCCTGCTGAACGAATAATGCGATACCGTTGCAACTGACGGAAAGATGAGGATCGCTTTACAAATCTATTTGCATCTCATGGATCAAACAGGAAATTCCGGTTGGCGTGGCTCCTCACAGAACTACGAGCTTTCATAAGGCCAGCTGACAAGCTGAGTGAAGCCTTCGTGACGTAGTTGTAGGGTCGCGCAGTACAAGGCGACCAGCTTCGGAACTTGCCGCAAGGACAGCGTGAGAGCAACCTAATGACGTCACGCAAATTTCTCACTAATCGATAGCACACTTTTGCACTAAGAGTATCGAGAACGTCGCTGGAAAATTTTGCTTCTTAACTTCTTGACGAATTTCTTTACAGTGAAAAGTTAAGCCGTATAACCCCACTCCTACTGCAAGCTGGACCGCTTTCTTGTGTGGACATTTAGTGATGTTTTAGTGTGCTCGAAGTGGAAAGTGTGTTTCTGACTTGAGCTTTGGAACTGCAGTACGAGTTTGGAGAGAGACAGACTATTTAGGAAGAAACTCCGACACTCTTTTAGTTAGTGATGTGAATAATCGAAGAGAGAGAAGGTTGTCACACAGTTATACTGTCACACGGGGTTAAGCTTGCCTATAGCATGATTTGCGTAGCGTCGAAGAACGTCGTTCTAGCACGAGTTTTCTTACCTCAGGGCTAAATGTTTTTCCATTTGTCAACTTGGCAGCTTGTCATTAAGTGATTCGTACTCACAGCAGTAACGAAATATTTAAACAAAGCGAGAAAATACGCTTGTAGATAAAATTAGCACTCTTTACTGGCCATATCAGCAGCTGGATGACGTCAACTTCCTTATTCTCGGAAAACCCAAAGCTTCGGATAACGTGCCACATCGTACAGACACATTTCTTGTTAAGAGAAAACCTGCATCTTGGGGACTCTTTTCCCTTTCTCCCTGTAGAAGGAGACCTTGTAGTGTTAAATATAGCGTGCCTACTACAACGAAGGCGATTCCACACCGTTTGACTTTGAACGTATCTGACTCGACCCTACTGATAGATGTGAATCAGGCAGTTACTTTGATCGTTAATTAATCGAAGCTGACCATCAGATGTAGGTGAATTGGAGGCGCAGTACCACCATCGTAATAATGGGAAGAACCGAAATGAGATATAGCCTGAAATCAAGATCTACAAAGCAGCATAAAACGAATATTAAGCGCTGAAATCGGGAAAAAAGAGTGCATTAGTGTTCAATATCAAGCTGACATGTTATCAAGCGTCAGTTGAAATATGCAGTCAAATAAAACCCTGTAAGATTGAGGACGAGGTAAAGAATGGCTAACAATGCGGAGCAACAGTGGAGCATTACGGCGCGTTCCGTAGCCTGTAGGCCAGTAGTACATCTACATCTACATTTTTACTCCGCAAGCCACCCAACGGTGTGTGGCGGAGGGCACTTTACGTGCCACTGTCATTACCTCCCTTTCCTGTTCCAGTCGCGTAAGGTTCGCGGGAAGAACGACTGTCTGAAAGCCTCCGTGCGCGCTCGAGTGTCTCTAATTTCACATTCGTGATCTCCTCGGGTGGTATAGGTAGGGGGAAGCAATATATTCGATACCTCATCCAGAAACGCACCCTCTCGAAACCTGGACAGCAAGCTACACCGCGATGCAGAGCGCCTCTCTTGCAGACTCTGCCACTAGAGTTTGCTAAACATCTCCGTAACGCTGTCACGCTTACCAAATAGCCCTGTGACGAAACACGCCGCTGTTCTTTGGATCGTATCTATCTCCTCTGTCAACCCGATCTAGTACAGATCTCACACTGATGAGCAATACTCAAGTATAGGTCGAACGAGTGTTTTGTAAGCCACCTCCTTTGTTGGTGGACTACATTTTCTAAGGACTCTCCCAATGAATCTCAACCTGGTACCCGCCTTACCAACAATTAATTTTATATGTTCATTCCACTTCAAATCGTACTCAATCTCGCCCCTACCGCTCTCTACACAGTTATTAAAATTACTTTATGATCGACAGTTCAGAAATTCGAGCGATAGGGAAAAGCCGCCAGCCAATCGTAGTTCTTTCTCGAGCACCACGTGCTTGGTGGGTTGCCTGTTTCGTAGCTTACATGTAGTGCCTTGCGAAGCATAGCTGGTTGCTGGCTAGCAACACGGTCCACGCCGCTGCAATCTGTCAGTCGCAAAGTAATTTTAATCGGAGTATAGTGAACGTTTCAGCTTTCAAGGAGGGCGGGTAGGCGGTAGGTGTCTTAAGAACATTTTCGTTGGGTTTTTATAAATTTTTGACATGAAGTATGTGGTGAGTAATTGTTTTTATATGCTTTAACTTGCTATGACACTGCTTTAAAAATATTATAAAATAAAATTACTTCCCGATTCTACATGTCACAGTGTTGCTGAGGAACTGGTGGGCGGGTAGAAAATTTTACTACCAACAGAGACACAAAATTGGGCGCTCGAAGTCCTCTGTGATGGACATGGACACTACACATTTACTGCTCAGGACACTAACAAAAGCAAGAACACACAAACCATAAGAGTAGGCACTGTTTCCTATCACCACCCTAAACGACTGTTCCTACAAAGAAGGGTATGGTTTTAGACACATCTGTTAAGTTACCATTACCTGCCTGGTCCTAACAGCCAACCACATCCCAGCAATGAATCCCTGCACTCTTGCAATGTTTCTCCAATCCAAGGAACTTCTGTCACCGCCATCTTGGTGACCACCAATAACTATAGTCTGAAAGTCGTTGCCTTAAAATTAATCTGGCCCAAAATTTACTCCTCTACAGAAGGAATAGTGTCAAATAATTTCCGTCTCACTCTCGGCTCAGGGATCCTTAGGTTTCTTAAAATTATAATTTATAGTTTAATTACCTAATAAAATAAATGTAGCAGGACAACCTCTTCTTGCTGTCCTTTTCTGTTGGGGTGTGCGTCCGTACATTATTAAACAGCTGACTTGGTAATCCTTCTGATATTTTTTGTGCCTTGCATGTGCGACACTTTCAGTTTATTATCCGATTAGTAAAGTGAGTGTAACGCCAGGATTTGCGCCTGTATCTAAAAGTTTTTACAGGCGGGTCGGAACATGTTATCCTGGATTGAGAGTAAAAAAAATGGTTCAATGGCTCTGAGCACTATGGGACTTAACTTCTGTGGTCATCAGTCCCCTAGAACTTAGAACTACTTAAACCTAGCTAACCTAAGGACATCACACACATCCATGCCCGAGGCGGGATTCGAACCTGCGACCGTAGCGGTCGCGCGGTTCCAGACTGTAGCGCCTAGAACCGCTCGGCCACCCCGGCCGGCGATTGAGAGTCATCTACAGTAGCTTAAGTAATACCTACTGTGCCCCAGTAGAGTGTAAAAGGACCGTTACTGTTCATTTTTATGCATTTTGATTTTTCTCCTTCCTTGCGCAGTTGGAACAGGGTCCTCTTTCTCGGGTCTGTGCATGCCATTTCTACGATGGAATGGTCTAGGCTTCTTATGATCTGCATTTATAGTATACAGCCACCGTAATTTAGGCCTTCCACGCTGTCTCTGGCCTTCGTCAATCAGATGTTGCTCTGAGCTGACAATGAGATGATGGTCGGAGATGACTGAGCTGCCCGGCCGCGGTGGTCTTGCGGTTCTAGGCGCTGCAGTCCGGAACGGCGGGACTGCTACGGTCGCAGGTTCGAATCCTGCCTCGGGCATGGATGTGTGTGATGTCTTTAGGTTAGTTAGGCTTAAGTAGTTCTAAGTTCTAGGGGACTGATGACCTAAGATGTTAAGTCCCATAGTGCTCAGAGCCATTTGAACCATTTGAACTGAGCTGCCCGATGGCCGTACGATAAGTCGATTCCAACCAAGTCTCCATACTTCCATCTTCTCATTGAATGGAGCCGTTTCAGCACGTTATCGAATCGTTGTCGAGCGAGAGGTGACTAATGATTTTCTCACTGTCCGCATTTCCGCCACCTGTAGTGAGTGTTCAGCGCTTCGACATGCGGACCTACACTTGCTACCACGTAACGCAATTGCCTCACCATTATGTGGCATATATATATATATATATATATATATATATAGGGTGATCCATTTATCGTGCCCGGGCCAAATATCTCACGAAATAAGCGTCAAACGAAAAAAACTACAAAGAACGAAACTTGTCTAGCTTGAAGGGGGAAACCAGATGGCGCGATGGTTGGCCCGCTACATGGCGCTGCCCTAGGTCAATCGGATATCAACTGCGTTTTTTTTTTATATAGGAACCTCCATTTTTATTACATGTTCGTGTAGTACGTAAAGAAGAAATATGAATGTTTTAGTTGGACTACTTTTTTCGCTTAACTTTCATACATTACCGACTTAGCCGCTAGTATTTGTTGCAATCTTAGGCTTTCCGAAGATCATTCAGTTATCTACCACGAAATTCTATGTGATAAAAATTGCACAATATCCAGACAGATCTCGACAAAAATCAGATTTGTGCAGAGACTGACAACTAGCCCTTAATGTAGACAAATACGAAGTTGAGCACCTAACGACGCGTGAAAGTGCGGCATTCTTTGACTGGAGGTTAATGACGAAATGGCTCACAATACGAGTCAGTAATATCACGCAAATTCGGGGTGTTCATGAAAAGAGTTGCCTACCCCTACAGGAGGCAGTATTGATCAAAACCGAAACCAATACGTGTTAAGCTGGGAGCGGTTTTATTTGTGACTAATTATGGGTAGTAATCGTTGGTGTACGACCGTCTTACTGCTGGCGTTCACTGCGCGTGTCTGAATGTCACAGAAAATTACCACAATACGCATGAGTAGGCTGCCGTAAATCCTCGATGAGTCGTGGAGGTGAGGCATCAGGGTTGCTTCAGTGTCAACGTAAGGGCAGTAATTAATGTTGGCGACAGACTCATACGGCCACACAAATGCTGTGTATCGTCGATTTCTGCGCAGTGAATTACCATTGCAGATAGACAACGACAGTGATTTATGCACGACGGGGGACAGTGCGACAGTACCTCACAGCAATGGTTCATGGTCGGTGGGTTGGTCGAAGAGCTTCTGAAGTATGGCCTCCCCATTCAGCGTACCTGAACTCGCCACATTTCTGGCTATGGTGATATTTAAAGTCGTTGGTGTACGCGCAACCCACCGACGATGAGCAAGCGTAATCCGAATGGAGACAAGTGTATTTGAAAGAGGGTGCGATTTGCTGCGAACAATGGCTGAACCATGTGTCAGGATATGTGACAACAACAAGCACCACTGCCTACACTGTCTACTACTACGCAACAGGCAGAGTGGAATGAGATGACACATTAGCCCATATCTTAACAGGCATTGGTTTCCAGACATTTAATTATATTAACTCTCTTCTACTTTCGAGCTATAGAAATTATATAATAGATACGAACCGCATAGTCTCAGTTGGAGGGAACGCACATGGAAATCCCTTGGTTGGATACTGGGAAATTACATTTTATGGAGAAAAGAGGTTGTATACGAAACATTTGTACTGAGAACATTTGAATACTGTTACGGTGTATTGGACCCATATTGAAAAATCCTTAGCCGGCCGGAGTGGCCGTGCGGTTCTAGGCGCTACAGTCTGGATCCGCGGGACCGCTACGGTCGCAGGTTCGAATCCTGCCTAGGGCATGGATGTGTGTGATGTCCTTAGGTTAGTTAGGTTTAAATAGTTCTAAGTTCTAGGGGACTGACGACCTCAGAAGTTAAGTCCCATAGTGCTCAGGGCCATTTTTTTGAAAAATCTTATCAGGCTGACACTAAAAGAAAGGCGCTGCTCTTTTCGCAATATCATTGTTAGAAAACATTCAGAGCTCTCTTTAAAGGCAGAAAGTACGTATATTCTTCATTGAGCTAGATATCTATCCCGAAGACACGGCACAGATAAAATTAGACAAATATATGCTCACAGAAAGACAGACCAAGCAGTCATTCTTCTTACGCTCTATCCATGAAAGGAACTGGAAGATACCTAAATATAATTGTATGGTGCGATGAATAATACCCTCTGTCCCTGCTTTCAGTGTAGTTTTGGTGAGTATAGATGCTGGCTGCATGGTATTAATGTCAAACACTCGGATCTCACAGTAAGGGCAGTGAAATGCTGAAATTTATAGGCAGTAAGGAAACTCGTGCCAACAGCAGTGCATAAGCGTCGTGTTGGGAGCGCGCACAGAAGAATCCGCAGCGAGCTGTGACAGAATTCCCAATGACCTGACCTCGGTGGGACAATCCCTGTTATTGAGAATACAGATGACGCCACGGTTCTGCGTATATAGTATGCAAGGCTAACGAGACTGCACACAGAAACTGAGTTTTCTGTATCTTTCCTAGGACGGTTGCAGACGAGAGCTGAAACACTGCCCAGCTGTGTAATCGTAACTGGCCATTTTTTTTCACTCTGTAATATCTCGTATGTCATCAAATTACTAATCACTTATCCACCACCAGCAACTGAGGGTGAAGCTTTGACAACGCCAGCCGCTCGTTCTAGTGATAAGTCAGAAAAATCATCAAAGACACGTCGGCCAAAGAACCCGAAATAGAAGCCAACAGGCAACTTGTCATACATTTATTTTCTAAAAATATTCTTAATTTGGCAGTGCTTGTCGCGAGGAACTATTTCCAACTCATAGCGTCTTTCTGTAAGGACGTAAACAAATCACATCAGACTGACAGGGCTTCACCTTCGATGAGTTTGAAAATGAATAATTCACGTAAACCAGTAAATAATTAATAATAGTAATAATAATGCAAAATATTCGATTTAAAAGTAATGATTTGTCATACTGAATGCCTAGTTTCCAATGACTATTCAGACAACTTAGAGGTTTTGGAAAAGAGAATTATAAGGGAAACACTTTTTCCACTAAAGTCGGCAGGCCCTTGGAAGTAGAATACTGTTGAAAGATCACAAAAATACAGGAAAGGAAGAGAAGTTAACATTCTTTGATCATTTCTATAGAACTGATGATAAGAGATTAAGCAAATAGATTTTCAGATCCCTTAGCCAAAATAAGCCGATGACAAATCGCTTTCAAGGACAAAATAGTCACGGATTAAATTGTTTAAAGGCAATAATGGGAGGAAAATAGGTTGTAACAGAAACAAGGAGGGAGAAAACTGAAACATGGCTAAATGGTGACAAATCTGTTGAGACGTTGATGCGATGCAGTTCTGTGTATATTCTGGGACGATTTCTTGTCGTTGCATGCACATCGCCCATCTCCGGACCTTTTCCCCTCCATTACCGGTCAGGAAACCATCTTTCAAGTTTGTCCGTTTTATTAATGTTCATCCTGTTTATGGAACAATTAACATAATGCAGCCATTTGAGTATACATCAGGCTGGATAACATAGTTAGTTATCTGAGAAGTCAAGGAACTTTTAAAGAGTCTACCAACTATGCACAAACAAACATCTACAGGCCGGCCGGCTCGAGAAGATTTTTGTACAAGCGCTTACCATGTGGCGCCCCTGTTTCCCCTCGTGCACTTTCGGCCATGTCAGTGTCCGCTACTAATTGTGACACGTGCGCTGTATGTAAATCTAGCACTTGGATACGTCCTGTATGGAGATGTTACAGTTGTGGCGTCTTTGCGCCTCTTTCAGCTTGGCGCCCCAGACGATAACTTGTGTGGCTTGGGTCTTAAACCGGTCCTGTCTACCGGGTGAACTTGAATTTCACCTATAAAATTACAGAGGTTGATCGGGGATATTTTCCGAGTAGTTTAATATAAGGAACACGCGGTCTCCTGTATCTCTTAGCGGAGTATCAATACCATAGTGAAATCAGTTAAAAGACAGGGTTCCTATGAAATTAATAATACGATTCTGTAACGTACTGTACCGAATTTGTTATGAAAGTACTGTAGTAGATACATATAAAACATAAATAATAATGACTGAATTACGTCGTTTCTTTCATAACACGAGTAACAAAATAAGGCGTTTGCGTTTCCTGGGTGGAAAGTGGTGTAAAAGCACTCATTGTCCTGTTTGGTCATCGCATTGTTATTACTTTGTCCAACCTCTGTTCTTCCTAATTACCTCAAAAATTCTCTTCGGCAGCGCTTTTGTTAGCGTTGGTAGTTCTTGCAGTAAAATTGCCGCCCACTCTTCTCGTATCTAAGTGCATGATATACAACAAGTCTAGATACGGGCTCCCAGGTTGATGCCATATTTCTCGACTTTCGAAAGGCGTTCGACTCAGTTCCGCACTGTCGCTTGCTCCAAAAAATGCGCGCGTACGGTCTTTCTGTTGACATATGCGGTTGGATAGAAAGTTTCCTAACAAACAGGGAGCAGTATGTCGTCCTGAACGGGGTAACTTCAACAGAAACAAGCGTAACTTCAGGTGTGCCCCAGGGCAGCGTCACGCTTTTTACGATTTACGTAAACGATCTGGTTGATGGTATTGACAGCGGCATTAGACTGTTTGCCGATGATGCTGTTGTCTACAGGATAGCAGTATCACACGAAAGTTGTGAACAAATCAATGAGGATTTGCAGAAAATAAATGCGTGATGTAATGACTATCAGTTATCTCTCAATATTAGTAAGTATAACCTACTGCGTATAACAAGGCGAAAATCCCCATTAATGTACGAGTACAAAATAAATGCCCAGTCTTTGGAAGCTGTAACATCCGTCAAATATCTGGGTATGACTATTCGAAATGATCTCAAATGGAATGATCAGATTACACAAGTAACGGGTGAGGCAAACTCTAGATTGTGGTTTATTAGTAGAATCCTGAAGCGATGCAGTACTTCAACAAAGGAAATATCTTACAATACGTTAGTTCGTCCAGACTTATTGTTAGTCTGGGATCCTTACCAGTTGGGTCGGTTACAATAGATTGAGAAGGTCCAAAGAAGAACGGCCAGATTCGTGACTGGTACATATAGCCATCGCGAGAGCGTTACAAATCTCATAGAAAGTTTGAAATGGGACACACTTGCAGATAGACGGCGCGCTAAACGGAAGGGGCTGCTCAATAAATTCTGAAATCCGATCTTCACCGAGGATGCAGATCATATATTATTACCACCAACTTTCAAAACGCGCAATGATCACCATTTAAAGATAAGGGAAATTAGAGCTCGTACTGAGGCGTTCAGACAGTCGTTTTTCCCTCGCGCGATTCGTGAGCGGAACAGAGAGGGGGGGGGGATATGACTTTGGCGCGAATTGTGCCCTCCACCACACACCGCTTGTTGGCTAGCGGAGTACGTATGTAGATGTAGACATACAGCCTCAAATTGCCTTCCATTACGATAAAAACGTATTGCGAGGATTCCGAAAAGGTTTTCCACGGGGTTCATATCCGAGCTACGTGTAGGCCATGGCAAGACATCGATATCTTTATCTTCAAACGACTTTTTGGTTGTAGCAGAAGTATGCAGAGATGCGTCATCCTGTTGAGACATTAGACCTTCGTCCCCTAGGTCTTCTTCATACATTCTAATCAGTTCTGTCTCTAGCAGTTCAGTGTACATGTTACAATTCATTTAGCGTTCGGCCACGGAATGCGTTATTTACTTTTAGGACAAAAGGCTGTCCACATCATAACACTTCCACTACCAAAATTTCTGCTCATTCTTACCTGCTGCTCTGTTCTCAGATCGTGCTTATAGCATGGAAATCTACCCGGCCCATCTACATTAAATTTCTTGTCATCATTTAAGATCACTTTATCCCATTCTGAAGGCCATGACAAATGTTTTTCAGCAAATTCCAACCTAGCTTCCTTATATTTGGCTGTTAGAGCGAGTTTCTGCAGTTGTTTCCTGAATGAAAGATGGTTGTCATTAGACAAAATTTATCGTACACGCCTGGCTGTTACTGATAATTGTAAATCAGCAACAAATTGAGGAGAATAATGGTTTGCGGCCCGTGTTTTGCGCAAAAGGAACCGTTTCCATGCCTCAAATAATTTTCTAATTAGGCCATATTTTCCGTTGTGTCCATGTAGCGCTCCCAATCTAACGAAATTGTCAATCACTGCACTCTAACGATTGAACTTCTTGGCGACTGTACAATTGGAGAGCCGTATTTCCTTGCAGACACTATTTCCGCCTTTTCATCTCATGATAACTGTTTCCCACGTAGAATTGTCACAGTCGCGGTTTTTGGACGCAACACGCACTATCACTAATGGTGCTTCTTGCTACCTGCAGTAAAGGCACATACTCACACACTAACACCACACAGTACCGACTGGTTTCCACCCTCTTATCATCTGCATTGTTGATGTCGTGTTATGTACTGTACTACTGACAGTAGTCCCTCGGTGGGTACGCCTTTCCTACCTTAGGTTCCCAAGATCACGCAGGGTATGTATCACTTACACCCTTTGTCCTCATTGTAGAACTTACAACAAAATATCATAAGGCCAGCCCTACTTGAGCCGACGTTAATTTGATGCTGTCAGTTGCAATGGGCTGGGTGCGGCAGCTTCGCGCGTCACCCCAATCAATAACGTAAGGCGATTCTGTAAACGTCTCTATGGCAACACCTCAGTGTTGTCACAGTTCTATAGACAACTATAGTTTTCACTTACGGCCTTCTTACGCCTCCTCGAATGTAGATTTTATTCAATATTGATCTTAGTAAACAATATTACATACAGCAAAGACCGATGCAATTCATGTGACCAGAATACTACGGACATTACTTAAAAATCTGAAAATAACCCAAACAGAACGAAATCCACGACAATGAAACATATGGCGCTCCACGTCTCATCGCTTCTTCCTACACTTGGCACGGGACCTCCCCTCAGAGGAGCTACGCTGGCTGGCAAAAGGCCGACCCGCCCGCTCACCCAGTGATTGCAGACAACCGCCCGCTCCTTCGACGGCAGCAGAACCTGAAAATACGCGCCTTTGAACGCAGGTTACATTGATTGAAGACAAGACAGTAGACTGATACACTGGCAGCTGTTCCAGTTGACCGCCCAGAGGAATGTATGGAAAGGAGCGAAACCAGATGACAGAATAAAGTGAGGTCAATAGCACCACCAAACCAAGACGGGAGGCACAAATGTAAGTTTGACTCAACCACACCACTAGAATAAGAAACCTGAAGAAGCAGCTCACCAGAGATTCAGATCTAACAGCCTTACGAAGATTCCAACTGTATCAGGAGTGTCAACAACACCAGGCCGCCATTTACACTTGGGTTATTTTCCAGCACACCGAGAGCGACTGCCAGCAAAGTGGACCCTGTCCCCAACGTGGACTGCTTGTCATTGCCTCAGCACTTCAAACTTTCGCACGTCGCAATCATAACTTACCTCACTCTTTCGAATATTCCAGGCCATAGCCGAATAGTCTCACTCTGTTCAAGATCTATGCATTAGCAACTGGTTCAACATACACAACTCTTTTTCGAAGGTTCCCTCATGTAGAAATCAAGAAGGTTTAAGTCTGGTGGTCGAGGTGGTCAGGCACAAGGGCTCCCTCGTCATATTGATATTGTTGGGAAAATTTTTTTGAAATCTTAACTTTTCCTGGTGAATTGAATGTTCAAATAGATTACGGGTTTCCTGCCGGGTGACGTCGTCGACCACCGCCGATATTTCGGCAGGAGCACACCCTGCCATTCTCTATGCAGGGCAGGGTGTGCTCCCGTCTAAATATCGGCGGTGGTCGACGACGTCACCCGACAGCAAACCCGTAAGTTATTTGAACTTTTTTGAAGTGTAAAGGAGACTCACCGTCCGTCTCCTATGCTGATATGAACTTTTTTGTTCTTTTTGACTAGACGAAGGGATCGGTTGGTAGGACATGTTCTGAGACATCGAGGGATCACCAATTTAGTATTGGAGGGCCACGTGGAGGGTAAAAATCGTAGAGGGACACCAAGTGATGAATACACCAAGCAGATTCAGAAGGATGTAGGCTGCAGTAGGTACTGGGAGATGAAGAAGCTTGCACAGGATACAATAGCATGGAGAGCTTCATCAAACCAGTCTCAGGACTGAAGACCACAACAACAACAATCACTTTGTAAAGCTTGTTCTCTTAATTAGTGTTCACCCTGTACGAAACTGATTTTCCTCAGTAAATCATGTGTTGTTTGTAAATTAGTTTACCATACGGGAATAAGTAACATTAGAAGACAGACATGAAACCATAATCACCGTTATATTACAGGCAGCATAAAGAGACACAGAGAAAAAACAATATAAAATGAATGAAATGCGAAATCTTTAAGTTACGCCACCAAGTTAATAAGTTAAATAACTCGTTAGAGACCCCATATCTAACCCTGTCGTTGTTGTGGTCTTCAGTCCAGCCACTGGCTAGATGCAGCTCTCCATGCTACTCTATCCTGTGCAAGCGTCTTCATCTCCCAGTACCTATTGCAACCTACATCCTTCTGAATCCGCTTAATGTATTCATCTGTTGGTCTCCCTCTACGATTTTTACCCTCCACGCTGCCCTCCAATACTAAACTGGTGATCCCTTGATGCCTCAGAACATGTCCTACCAACCGATCCCTTCTTCTCGTCAAGTTATGCCACAAATTTCTCTTCTCTCCAATTCTATTCAATACCTCCTCATTAGTTATGTGATCTACCCATCTAATCTTCAGCATTCTTCTGTAGCACCACATTTCGAAAGCTTGTAGTCTCTTCTTGTCCAAACTATTTATCGTCCGTGTTTCACTTCCATACGTGGGTACACTCAATACAAATACTTTCAGAAACGACTTCCTGACACTTAAATCTATACTCGATGTTAACAAATTTCTCTTCTTCAGAAATGCTTTCCTTGCCATTTACAGTCTACATTTTATATCCTCTCTACTTCGACCATCATCAGTTATTTTGCTCTGGTGCAAATAATCGGAATATGACAGGTACCCAGCACAAGCTTACACAAGTCACTAAATACACTGAGACGTCAGATGTTGTGGTGTACCTCCAAATATCGTGTCGGATCTTCTTTTGCCCGGCGCAGTGCAGCAACTCGACGTGACATGGACTCAACAAGTCGTTGGAAGTCCCCTGCAGAATTATGCAGGCATGCCTCTATAGCTGTCTATAATTGCGAAAGTGTTGGCGGTGCAGGATTCTGTACACAACCCGACATCTCGACTATGTCCGATAAATATTCTATGGGATTCATGTCGGTCGAACTGGGTGGCCAAAGCATTAGCTCGAATTGTTCAACATGTTCTTTAAAACCAGTCGCGAACAATCGTGACACGCTGACATGGCGCAATATCTCCGTAATAACTGTTTGGGAACATGAAACCCATAAATGATTGCTAATGGTCGCCAATTAGTTGAACATATCCATTTCCAGTCAAAGATAGGTCCAGTTAGACGAGAGGACCCAGTCCATTCCATGTAAACACAGCCCACACCATTATGGAGCTGCACAGTGCCTTGGTGACACCTTGGATCCATGGCTTCGTGGGTCTGTGTCACACTCGAACCCTACCATCAGCTCTTATCAACTGACACTGGGACTCATCTGACGAGGCCCTGGTTTCCCAGTCGTCTAGGATCCGACCGATATAGCCAGCCCAGGCGATATCGTGCTGTTAGCAAAAGCATTCGCGTCGTTCCTCTGCTGCCACAGCCCATTAGCGCCACATTTCGCTACTCCGTCTTTAATGATAAATTGGTTTCTTTAGTTACTTCAAGCAATGTTGTTTGTTTGTTAGGACTAACAACCCTATGCAAACGCAGCTGCTCTCGGTCGTTAAGTGAAGGCTGTTGGGCACTGCGTTGTCCGTGGTGACATGTAATGCCTGCAATTTGGTATTCTATGGCACTGTAGATCGCGAAATATTGAATTCCCTAACTATTTCAGAAATGGAATGTCCCATGCGAATGGCTCCAAATACCATTCCGCGTTCAAAATCTGTTAATTCCCCTCGTGCGACCATAATCACGTCGGACACATTTTCACATGAATTACCTGAGTACAAACGACAGCTCTGCCAATGCACTGCCTTTCATACCTTGTGTACGCCACACTGCCACTTCTGTATATGTGCATACCGGTATCCCATGACTTCTGTCAACACAGTATGTGCTGAATCTAAAAAGTATGAGAAAAAAATTACATTTCTCGCGGCCCGCTTGTGGGACCAGGGCTAATACCGTTAGACCCCAATTTCACTCTCTGACATGACTAAGGACTCTTGAAAAAATAATATTATATACAAAGTAACATAGATACTCATACCATTTCATAGAGAATTCAAGATGCTGAAAGAAGTTTATCGACAGGTGTCCCATAAATGTTATATGGGGTTCATGTTCGGCTATCTGGGAGACCAGATCATTCGCTCGAATTGTTCAGAATGTTCTTCAAACCAATCGCGAACAATTGCCACCCGATGATATGACGCAGTACCATCCACAAAAATTCGATCGTTGTTTGGAAACATGAAGCTCATGAATGGCTGAAAATGGTCCCCAAGTAGCGGAAAATAGTCGTTTCCCGTCAATGAACGATGCAGTTGCATCAGAGGACCTAGTCCATTCTATGTAAACACAGCTAACACCATTATGGAGGGACCATCAGCTTGCAGAATGCCTTGCTGACAACTTGGATCCACGGCTTCATGGGATCTGCGCAACACTCCAACCCTACAGTCAACTCTTACCAACTGAAATCAAAACTCATGTGACCAGGACAAGGGTTTCCAGTCATCTAGAGTCCAACCGATATAGCCGCGAGCCCAGGAAAAGTGCTGCAGGCAATGTCGTACTGTTAGCAAAGGCACTCGCGTTGGTCGACTACTGCCATAGCTCATTAACGCCTAATGTCCCCGCACTGTCCTAACGGATACAATCGTCGTTCGTCCCACATTGATTTCTGCTGTCATTTCGCGCAGTGTTTCTCGCCTGTTAGCAACAACAACTCTACGCAAACGCCCCTGCTCTCGGCCGTTGAGGGGGGTAGGACGTCAAACGGGCCGACTTGGAGCAGGACGGGCACCACGGGACATTTTAATTTGCACTGTCTATACTTTTACAACTAAATTCATAAAACTTTGTCAGCATCACCAGGAAGGATTCAGGATTCACACTCGTAGCAGCGGAAGTTCAAAAACATAACAAAATAATTTTTTTACATGCGAAATTTCATCATTTTTCATGTACTATTGGCTGCATTTGTTGCTTTAGGTATACTTTTCTTCATAAGTAAGAGAGACTCTTCGATGAATTTTGCGCAGCATACAAACCATACTTACAGGTGTCTGAAACTCTAGAATATATTTAATTTATGAAAAAATGAATGAGCTTTTACGTTTTAAACTTTATGTTTAGGAAAAAATCAAATTTTGTAGTAAATTACCAAAAATTTTTACCACAGTTTTTAATAGATTTGGAAAATTCTAGAGTTTCATACACCTGTAAGTATGGTTTGTATGTTGTGCAAAATTCATCAAGGAATCTCTCTTACTTGTGAAGAAAAATGTACCTATAGGGCAACAAATGCAGTCAACAGTAAGTGAAAAAATGATGAAATTTCATATCTAAATAAAAATTATTTTGTTATGATTTTGCACTTCCACTGCCATGAGTGTGAATGCTGAAACCTTTCTGGTCATGGTGACAAAGTTTTATGAATTTATTTGTAAGCCGGCCGCGGTGGCCGTGCGGTTCTGGCGCTGCAGTCCGGAACCGCGGGACTGCTACGGTCGCAGGTTCGAATCCTGCCTCGGGCATGGGTGTGTGTGATGTCCTTAGGTTAGTTAGGTTTAAGTAGTTCTAAGTTCTAGAGGACTTATGACCTAAGATGTTGAGTCCCATAGTGCTCAGAGCGATTTGAACCAATTTATTTGTAAAAGTATAGACAGTAGAAAATAAAATGTCCTGTGGCGCCTCTCCTGCTCCAAGTCGGCCCGTTTGACGTCCTATCCCCCGTAACTGAAGACCGTTGGTCACAGCCTTGTCCGTGGTAATACCGAAATTTGGTACTGTCGGCACACTGTTGACATTGTGGACCTCGGAATATTGAATTTCCTATTTCCGAAACGGAATGTCCGAAGCGTCTAGCTCCAAATACCATACCACTTTCTAAGTCTGTTAATTCTCATCGAGAGCCGATTAATCACGGCGGAAACCCTTTCACATGAATTGTCTGAGTACAAATGTCAGCTCGACTGCCCTTTTATACCTTGTGTATGTGCATATCGCTGAAGTCCCTTCGTATATTCTGATAGTTGCGATATAAGACACACCAATTCCCTAATTTACTGGGACTATAGACCTACTTGATATAACGCAGCTCACCACACAGTACGAGAAACCTTAACTTCAGAACTACATATTGTCGACCGTGCAAGAGGGTCTCGTGTTATATGATGTTACAGCTGTAAACGGAAAAAAATACCGATGTCTCGTGTAAGAATACAAAGCGAGTAACCTGCGACCCAAACAACTGCTACACACTTCAGTTACGGTGTCTTGTAGATGTTCCTGACTTATGCAGGAGCACAGGAATACTAAAAAGGTACTTTCACAGTTCTCGTATAATTAACTGCTATTGCATTGGCATTTAAGACCAGACGTATTACTCATTCTGTGGGCTAATCGAAGTACAGGAAAGACAGTTAGCTCCACCGGTGGGACCTAACCTGCCGCGTTCAGAGCGAGATTAAATTAACAATACCTTGCTTTGCAGACAATGGCCATTGTGGGGAGCTACCGACACTGAAGCGGGTAATCTTATCCTAAATGTCAGAGGCTGATGCTGTTGTGGATATGTGGGACGGTCGGTTGTCCACTGCCGACTCCGGCGCATGCGCAGTAGGAAACAACGGCGCGAGCGCGAGTCAGGAGCACGAGATGTGTTGTGTCTGGCAAGGTGAGGCGACCACGTCTGTTGGGCAACGCGTCACCATAGTCGGTGCCTCGAGCGGTGCGTTGCCCAAGACTTGCGAAATCGGAGAAGCCAGTGCGTGTCTGGCCGCAGAAAGTGTCCCCACCGGGGCGTGGGTGCGGCGTTTCGCTTTCCGTAAGGGCACGCGACTGACGCTTTTCTCCACTTAAAGAGACCTACCGTTCCATGTGGGGAGAAAGGCGTGCTGATAAGGTGCTTTGGTGGCAGTACACCTTCTTCTGTGTTGAGATGATGGTAACCCTCTAATTAGGCTGAGGAAAGGTCAGATACTGAAAACACTGCCGGCCGGAGTGGCCGAGCGGTTCTAGGCGCTTCAGTCTGGAACCGCGTGACCGCTACAGTCGCAGGTTCGAATCCTGCCTCGGGCATGGAGGTGTGTGATGTCGTTAGGTTAGTTCACTTTAAGTAGTTCTAAGTTCTAGAGGACTGATGACCTCAGAACTTAAGTCCCATAGTGCTCAGAGCCATTTGAACCATTTTGAACCGAAAACCCTAATCAAGCAAAACCCAAATCAGGCTCTTCCTAGACAATATCCTGAAAGCCACAGAAGGAAATAAACTATCCTATTCGGTGTTTCCATATTTTCGATAGGTCTTCCATTAGTTCCACACTGACGCCCATTATGAAAGTACGTTCATATTATCTTAGATTAAATATGACGTTAATTTCATAGATCCATAGAGGGGAAATATTCGTGGACGTGGAACACAACACACAGAAATTAAATTTTTAGAGGCAGCTGTTTAGTTTCATTGACCCTCTGTGAAATGGTCGGAATGCATATATAGGGTGTAAATAATAACTGTTTAAAACGTATGATAGTGTGCAGAGGAAATCGAGACAATCAATTTGATATAGAACACTTGTGATCGATCATATCGGGAAGCAACCTCAAAATTATCTACAAAACCACCTAATCTACTGGTCGCGCGAGATTTCGATATTATCTCGCTCTCTTCACGCAAACTCATGACACTAGAGAAGAATGAGTGGGTCGGTTTTATTTATTTATTTATTTATTTATTGGAAAGTTAATGTAATTCAATTTTATACTGAGACACGTTTGCGCTAGAGACTGCGGTTTCGAGCTGTTCAAAAGAAACATACAAAGTGATCTTCAAACGCACACTCACCCTCCATCGGTCAAGATTTTTAGTATGTTGTCCGTGCTACTTCCTCCTAGCATTATAAAAAAATTGGCGACTGCATGAATTATTTCCAACATTAGAGCTTTTTGGTTTTCATTGACTGTGCTGTTATGCCACCGACGTAGTCGTGCACTTACAAATTGTAAAACTTGACGTTTGTGTAAATCGTACTTCACAATTTTTTTTAATTTTAACGTCATCAGATTAACAATTGAATAGTTTTGTTTATCCAGCTTTGTTACTGTGAAACTACTTGCTTGTAAGGATTAAGTTTAGATCGATGTACAAACGTAATTAGTTTTTTCCGTAACATTTACAAAAATCTTTCTTCCTTCGTGACCCTCACGGGGAAGTTTAAGTTAATAATGTTAACCAAACAGCCTACTAAGCCAGTGGCGAAGTAGCCAGTCAGTAAAGGTCGAATATGGTTAATAATTCTTGAAGCCCCTATTTTTTTTACATTGTTAGGGCAGAGTGCTAAAAACAACATACTAAAATTCTTGGCCCGTGGGTGGCGACTTTCGGTGTGTGTATGCATTTGAAGGTTGCTTTTGTGCGTTTTTATTGAATAATTCGAAAATCGCGGCCTCTAGAGAAAAATATCCGAGTCCAAAATTAAACTGCATTAAATTTCCTAGAAAAAAACCTATTCATTTTTTTTCTCTAGGAGTAACATTTTGCGCGAAAAGAGCGAGAGTTGCATCGAGTAATCCATACACACCGTTCACATTTACGCTGGGTAAACGTTCTGAACGAAGAATGAAGTCCCAGAAGTAAATCTGAATGCATCCAATCCTCCGGTTCCGACCTAGGCTTTTGGCTGTAAAATCTCGCGCGACGCGCATGCGCTATACTTAGGTCATTCTTATAGGCCAACTAGTTTAGCTCCCGCTGCTTCGTTCGCGTAGGCTCTACGGTCTGCATAGATTTTTTTCTTTCTTTAGTCGAATTTTTATGTTGTTCACAAACTGAAACGTCTCCTAAGCTTTTCACGCTAAATAAGGTCATAGAAGCATGGTCTTTGTCGAATACACTTCTGATCAAAAAGTGATTCTGGTAGCTGGCGTCGAAGGTTTTTGTTAATCAGGCCTTTTGCGTCTGTGGTCTCAATCATACCACTAGTGTTTTTAGGGTTAAGAACGGCGGTTACAGAGGACACGAACTGTCCCGCAGCATAGCCCGCCGAACTCATCTCTAATAAGCCACGGCATCTTACAACTACAGAGGCCACGACGCAGTCACCTTGACAACGTCCGTGAAGTGTAGAGTCATAGCTTACCAAATTACAAAAATCCCACAGTACCCTTAGTGGCCGTTGAGACCGTGTCACTTAAAGCAAGATCCTCATCGAGATCAAGACTACTGTACTGCACGCTCTAGATGACTGTTCAACGCAGTTGAGACTTGTAATGTCAAAACCGAAATGTGATTACGCTCGGGAATAAAACTCGTTTCAGTAAATAGCGTCTTTGTGGGAGACGTAGCGAAAACTAGGAAAACGTCTTATAACATCTGAAAACAAATACTTTCTGCCTTACGTGCCATTTTACCTGTGCAGATAACGGTCAGTAAGCAGTGGTGTAGGTCTTCCTGGTGTCGTTCATAGATGATTTCCTACTGGTCTCTATCTATACAATCCTCTATGAAGCATCGTACGACATCGTACGACAGATATGAATATGTAAACTTCTGTTTGTAGCCGTTAAGAAACATCGCATTCTGTGGAATCCTAATCCAAAAATTAAAAAAAAGTACTACAAATGTGCTCTGTTATCATCAGTGCAATTATGCAGGAGTAACAGTTCGCAGCCTCTTCACTTGTACCTCTCATCAACTGGTTCATTATTGCGGAAATATAAAGTGTCATTTATATGGCAGCAGTCATCGTGGAAAGACAAACTTCTGAACAATCAGCAGAGATACTATTGATCTCCACGTTTCTTTTCTCCTTCTTATAATCTTTCAGAAGACGACTTTTGATTGCCACTATTTGAAGTCGTCCTGCTGTTTCATTGACTTAGTTTTTTTCTTTTGTCATCCTTCTTTGATAACTGCCTGATCGCCAAAAAGTAAAAATACCTCACGCAAGAAACAGGCTACTCTGAAAATAAAACCGTGACAGACAAACGTATTTACACGAACAGCAAAAATAAGAATCAAATCAAATGGCGTTGTAGCAGCGCGTCACTTTCGTAACCAATAGCTGATCATGAATTAAGTCCAAAAAGCTGCTTCTATTTTGAGATGTTTATTTAACCACGACAGGCCTGTTTCAGCACTATTGCCATCATCAGGCCATGAGAAAGTAATGGTTTTACTATATACTATTTTCTAGGGCAGACGATAGCTTACTTGTCATATATGAAATTGACAACCATACATTTATAGAATTCGTAACTTACCTATAATATCGCTGGTTAGTCACTAAGCGTTTTTCTTACGTCTTTTAAAATTATTTTATGATGTAGCTCTCATAGGCTATATTTGTTGGAAGTTATAGCCTGAATGTTATTTGTTGTGTGTGACAATTTTTTGTTTGACGTTTAACCAACGATGTTATAAGTTTACATCAGAGCAGTTAACTTATCGATTTCCCTTAGTTACCGTGTTGTTTATTTTTATCTGTGAATGTGTGATTGGTTTGGCTTAGCTTACGTCTTTGGTTATTTATCCGTTTTCACGATCGGTGATTTGAATAAAGTTTTCTATATAGTGTTTATGTTGTAGATCTAATTGCTCCTTCAGTATTTGTTGTGGATATTAGTGTGCATGTGTGTGGATTTCGACCTCTTCCAGAATATTGAGCAAGCGACCTTTTGGTGTTATGTGGAAAATTTGGATGGAAATACAGAAGCGTCCGATCTTACCCGTCGGCTTTGACCCATGACGTCACAAATACCGCGGAAACGACTATAAACAATTCCAATATGGCGGATATAAAAACATCGCATACGTATTGTAAACACTGAAATACACAAGTTTCACAAAAAGCCTAATGACTGTAACGGGACAAGCGTGGGAAATTAGGGGTTTTTGGGTGCGGAGAAACTAAATATACAGAAATGTGGCCACCGACCGCCATTCAAAACCACGCAAAACAACGAAATAAATCAACATCACAAAACTGACCAAATACCAAAAAACACATTCCTATCCATAATCGGACACTTCCCTTAACCTATATAGCTCAACAGAACCTACCGATCACATCCCCCAATAGAAAACTAAGAAACGAAAGCTTCCCTTACACCTACATACATCGGCACTTATGCAGTTTAGCAGGTACGGAAAAAATTTTTCATTTTTTTTCAAAATTTGATCATCATGTGTCGTTATGCGGTGGGGGGAATCTGCAGTGCCCCCCCCATCCCCCCACAGGCTTCATTAGTGTCAAATCAATATTTTCGAATCATAGGCGTCCGCTGCCGCGGCCGCATTCCAAAAAAAAACTCCCAACCTAACCTCAAGTGGGCTACGCTACAGATCAATATTTTCATCAAATTGCTTCATATTACGTATACATGTTCATTAGTGTCAAATCAATATTTTCGAATCATAGGCGGCCGCTGCCGCGGCCGCATTCCAAAAAAAAACTCCCAACCTAACCTCGTATTCAGGGCTACGCTACAGATCAACCGAACCACAACCAAATACACTCAATAACAAACTCACCCGACGTACAGCAATGAGCATTAAATTAACCATTAACTCACTAATAGAAATTCCGCTTCAAATCCAACACCTGAGCAACAGAAAACTGACCCCACCACACGAAACAAACGAAACAAACGAAAACCATGAACACACCACCAGAGAGCACGACAAACAAAAACAAGACATCTACAAACACGCCACAATCGCAAATCAAACTCCGCGCCGTAATGACGTCACACACCACAACACGCTTACGTCACGGTCAAAGCCGACGGGTAAGATCGGACGCTTCTGTTGACCCATTTGGATTGCTTTTTCTACATTTTCTGTGGTATGTTGTTCTATCTGTAGGTGTTGAAAGAAGGTTGATTGGTTGCGTTCTGCGTCAAACAAAAAATTGTCACATACAACAAATAAAATTCAGGCTATAACTTCCAACAAACATAGCCTATGAAAGCTACGCCATAACAAAATTTTAAAAGACGTAAGAAAAACGCTTCGGTGACTAACCAGCGATGTTATAGATGAGTTAAGAATTCCATAAATATATGGTTGTCAATCTCATATATGACAAGTAGGCTACTGTCTGCCCTAGAAAATAATATATAGTAAAACCATTACTTTCAGATCGTCTTATGATGGCAATAGAGCTGAAACAGGCCTGTGGTGATTAAATAAACATCTCCAAAAAAGAAGCAGCTTTTTGGACTTAATTCATAATGTTTTTACACGACTTATATCGAGCTGCGGGCCCATTGGAAACAAAATTACAATAGCTGATTGTTGACGTCTGGCGAACTTCACAAGCCGTCTACTATTTATTGCTGTCCATTTATTACAGTTTACGGAAAGGAATTAAATTACTTTTCAACAAAAAGAGTAAAAAATGCTTTATTACAGAGAGTTCGAGCGAACGAGACGAAATTATCAAGAATTTTGTGCACGTCGTTCACTCACCTCCAACAGCCTGGTTGCTAAATCGTATGCTTTGTGTGCAAAACGAAGCGTGCTTTGCCAGATCGGCTTCTGACCGAGGAGTTCCCTGCGTAATAGCAATGAGAAAAACGATGTAGCCAGTCAAGGTTTAGTGGAATGGACAGTCTTCAGACCTATACTCTTATCCTCATGGTCTCGTTCACTATATGTGCTATTTACTTTTCTCACCTCTGTTATGAACAAACTATTGAACGCTTTGATTTGTTCGTAACATACAGGGCGTTACAAAAAGGTACGGCCAAACTTTCAGGAAACATTCCTCACACACAAAGAAAGAAAATATGTTATGTGGACATGTGTCCGGAAACGCTTAATTTCCATGTTAGAGCTCATTTTAGTTTCGTCAGTATGTACTATACTTCCTCGATTCACCGCCATGATTTCATACGGGATACTCTATCTGTGCTGCTAGAACATGTGCCTTTACAAGTACGACACAACATGTGGTTCATGCACGATGGAGCTCCTGCACATTTCAGTCGAAGTGTTCGTACGCTTCTCAACAACAGATTCGGTGACCGATGGATTGGCAGAGGCGGACCAATTCCATGGCCTCCACGCTCTCCGGACCTCAACCCTCTTGACTTTCATTTATGGGGGCATTTGAAAGCTCTTGTCTACGCAACCCCGGTACCAAATGTAGAGACTCTTCGTGCTCGTATTGTGGACGGCTGTGATACAATACGCCATTCTCCAGGGCTGCATCATAACAAAGTGTTTGAAGTCACGCTGGTACGTTCTTTTGCTGTGTGTTTCTATTCCATGATTAATGTGATTTGAAGAGAATTAATAAAATGAGCTCTAACATGGAAAGTAAGCGTTTCCGGACACATGTCCACATAACATATTTTCTTTCTTTGTGTGTGAGGAATGTTTCCTGAAAGTTCGGCCGTAGCTTTTTGTAACACCCTGTAGAAGAGATATATTAGTTACTATAATGATGTATGTGGTTCATCTAGGCTGACCAAGGTCAAAGACCTACAAATAAATTGTTCACTTGACTAAAGTGTGACAGACTGTACCGTTGATCTCATGTTCAACCTCCCAACCGCCGCTCAGTTGTCAAGCTTTCGTGACTAAAATAATAACGTCGTTGTATTTTTTTAATTTCTTTCTTATAATTGTTTACTTATTTCTGATTTCGGACAATTCTTTGTCCAACCCATGTTTAATAACTAACAAATGATTCACGGTTTCTTCTGGAGTAAGAAAAAATTAAAAACTTTTATTACAGATACTGTGTTATTGTTTAACTTACGAAACATTTAGGGCAATTACGCCTATTTCAGACCATCTGTCAAACAGCTCCATAAACGTAAACGTCAACAAACACACGTGTGATCTTCAATTACTGGTTCAGTTGCCTATCATTCCTTCAACTGTAACCAAATCAGTGGAAAATCAGCTTTAAATAAAGTAATTTTTCACGTTCAATTACCGACTTCCCTTATTTGCATTTCACCGGTAAGATGACGATTACATGATTTCACCTCGGAGATATCGAAGCGCCGGATTCGGTTTCAAACATAAATACACGACCCCATGATTTGGGATACCACAACAGTCCTGGTTGATTTGTTTGTATGTTTCGTGTATAATTTCTACAGCTGTCAAAAAGATGTGGAGAGCGACAACTTTTTTGCAGAAATAGTACCCTCTCCCTGGGTACATAGATACATTTCGAAATAATCGGGAGGCAGGCAAAATAGGTGCCTTATGCGATCTTTTTCCGTAATGACAAGGCGTGATCTAAAAGGATGAAAAACACACGGATTTCTTGAGGTGTACCGAATCGAGAGACTTCTGCAGCCATCTTACTGTCCACTCCTTGTACCATGAGAGAGTTTTCTATTCCCAAAAGCGAAGAAAACCGTTCGTAAATTTGAATTTGTTCCACGAAATGGCTTTGCTTAGCTTTGAAGTGTAATCTTTCTAAAGTAGCGTATCGTGGTGTATTTTCTTGTGCTTTCAGACGTCAGGAGAGGGCAGTATCAGAACAGATGAAGGTTTTTTTCGTAAAAGCAAGAATACCCATTAATACATTAAAAGTCTCTTACTGACAATCGTAAACACAGAATGATCTATCGGAGCCGGTGCATCGGACTTCCATTACCTTGATTCTGCTATTACCGTGTTGGAGAGAAATCTATTAAGTGCTGGGCTTCAGCTTCCCTTCTCTTGCCTGTCACACTTTTCAAATGAATGTAACTCAGTGTGTCCTCAGAGAATCGGAGTCTCTGCCAGCATCAAACTGAAATCTTTATAGCTTGAGCACAAGCACGCAAGGTGGCAATCAGCGCTAAGGTCACCGAGGATATGAGAGAGAGACAAACACAACCAGCATAAACTGGAATAACTACCTAAAAGAATTCCAGATTTGAGAGATAAACAAAACCGAAGGACGTCTTAAATGGCGCTAAGTGGCTGATTCCTGAAGGGCCACTCTGTTACGCAATTACTTTTAAGTTTTTATTCTTGCCAGTCGCGCTATCAGCCCACTGTCAGTCTTTGCTACTTTAGCTTATTATTTCAAACTCCCAGTGGCTTGTACAGAGGCCTGACGACACTGGCTAGAATTATTTCTGGATTTGTCTTCTGTGATAAACCGGATTACGCAGTAATTGTGAATTAGGCTTATGCCTACCTCCTCCTCTGCATGGAACACCTCCGCAAAATATAAAAAATTATCCTTTCTACACTATCTCTGTTAGTACTAAATTGAGCTCTTTGGCGCTACAGCTCTGTTGGGCATTGGCAGCGTATTTGCCTCCGGTTCTTCTTCTTCTTGAGGTGTTCAAATGGTTCAAATGGCTCTGAGCACAATGGGACTTAACATCTGAGGTCATCAGTCCCCTAGAACTTAGAACTACTTAAACCTAACCAACCTAAGGACATCACACACATCCATGCCCGAGGCAGGATTCGAACCTGCGACCGTAGCGGTCTCGCGGTTTCAGACTGAAGCGCTTAGAACCGGTCGGCCAAAACGGCCGGCTTTTGAGGTGTTACGGGTTCAGAGGGTGGTGAGGGAGGCAATGTCGGAGGAACTCGTGTCTGGTATATGGTTAGGGAGGCAATGTCGGAGGAACTCGTGTCTGGTATACTGCTCTGCCAACCACTAACGTTGGTTTGCTGAGTCTAAGCTGCTACTTCAAGGAAAAATCTTAGGCAATACCCAGATCGAACAGAGGGTCTACGTGTAGCGAGTCGCTCAGTGACGAAAGCGGTTTGGTTCTTCAAATGGTTCAAATGGCTCTGAGCACTATGCGACTTAACTTCTGAGGTCATCAGTCGCCTAGAACTTAGAACTAATTAAACCTAACTAACCTAAGGACATCACACACATCCATGCCCGAGGCAGGATTCGAACCTGCGACCGTAGCGGTCACGCGGTTCCAGACTGAAGCGCCTTTAACCGCACGGCCACACCGGCCGGCGAAAGCGGTTTCTCCCAGCATTTCCAGTCAAATTTCTTTTCATATTTCTACACACGTCGGGTATCTGAAACCATTTTCTAATCTTGTACTTTTGACAAACGTAATGAAATGAAGAGTTACAATGGTTGAATAAGCATTACTTAAGTCGTTGCTGACAACTGTAGTTCGTAGACCGTTGGAAAGAAAGAATCACAGAAGCAGGCCGAGATATGAGTGTGTGAGGTAGATGACGAAGTGGGATGCAACAATTGTTTCGAAATGAAGGCGCGGGTGGCTGGAAGCGAGATCATTGGAGAGGTGCATGAAATCAAACTTAGTGTTCATGACAGAAACAACAGGAGTTTTGTAAGAAGGAAAAATGTCTCTTTTAACAATAAAATTTTAGAGGTATCCTAATATAAGAATGAGATTTTCACTCTGCAGCGGAGTGTGCGCTGATATGAAACTCCCTGGCAGATTAAAACTGTGTGCCCGACTGAGACTCGAACTCGGGACCTATTGCCTTTCGCGGGCAAGTGCTCTACCATCTGAGCTACCCAAGCACGACTCACGCCCCGTCCTCACAACTTTACTTCTGCCAGTACATCGCCTCCTACCTTCCAAACTTTACAGAAGCTCCCCTGCGAACCTTGCAGAACTAACACTCCTGAAAGAAAGGATATTGCGGAGACATGGCTTAGCCACAGCCTGGGGGATGTTTCCAGAATGAGATTTTCAATCTGCAGTGGAGTGTCCGCTGATATGAAACTCCCTGGCAGATTAAAACTGTGGCCGGACCGAGACTCGAACTTGGGACTCCCGAGTTCGAGTCTCGGTGCGGCACACAGTTTTAATCTGCCAGGAAGTATCCTAATGTCGCCCAATTACACCGTAGAATACGAGGCAATGGTCTATAGGATGATAGTACGACATTGTCTGCTCTGTACACGTTTTTGTCCAGATTTTTCAATACGGATACGTCAATGAGATGTTTAATTCCTTGCAGAAAGAAAAATAGCGGATATAATCCAGCGGGGAGGGTTTATGGATGGCGGGTTCATACAGTTGTATGGTTTGGAAGACGGACTCTGTATCCGAGTTGAGGATACCTGTGGTCGGTCCCAGGTTCAGCGCCGTTAGTTGGCGCCCGTGTCGATGGTGTGCTGTTTTGCAGCCGGGAGCCTTGTTATTCCACGCGGCTGCCTCCCGGTCACGTCGCAGCAGTTATCGGCTGCCCCTCTCTCATAGTCAGTGGCACGTGGTCCCCGCGCTAATGGCCCCTGGGCCTTGTCGCCGCTGGGCGCTGAACAGTCGCTCTTCACCTCTCCCCCCGTGGCCTCTGCTTTTAGACCTCGGCCTTCGGAGAACCCTGAAGTTGTCCGTACAGAGACTACGGGGCTCGCATAAATGCAAAACTTTTATTAGAACGAAACGAATTTTGTGGGCTTGTCTAAAGATTGTACACAGCTGCGTCAGGTCGTTACATAATTGTTACTCGATGAGGTAAGAGACACAATACTTGGCACAGACTGTCAGCTAACCGTAGAGATTACTACACTCAAGAGCCAAAGAAACTGGTACACCTGCCTAATATCGTTTAGGGCCCCCGCGAGCACGCGGACGTACCGCAACATGACACCGCATGGACTCGACGAATGTCGGAAGTAGTGCTGGAGGGACACCATGAATCCTGCATTGCTGTCCATAAACCCGTAAGAGGACGAGGTGGTGGCGATTTCTTCTGAATAGCTTGCTGCAAGGCTCCCAGATATGCTCAATAATGTTCATGTCTGGGGAGTTTGGTGGCCAGCGGAAGTGTTTAAACTCAGAAGCGTGTTCCTCGAGCCACTCTGGACGTGTGGGGTGTAGCATTATCCTGCTGGAATTGCTCAAGTCCGTCGGAATGCACAATGGACGTGAATGGATGTAGGTGATCAGACAGGATGCTTACTTACGTGTCACCTAGACGTATCAGGGGTTCCATCTCACTCCAGCTGCACAGACTTCGCACCATTACAAAGTCTCCACCAGCTTCAACAGTCCCCTGCTGACATGCAGGGTTCATGGAGTCATGAGGTTGTTTCCATACCTGTACACGTCCATCCGCTCGATAAAATCTGCAACGAGACTCGTTCGACCAGGCAACAAGTTTCTGTTGTGGGTTGGCAGCAGAGCCAACACCGTATTATTAGAGGAAGCCGAAAGGCACGCGTTTTAGCTCACGCAGGCTGGCGTGAGGTCTGGAACAGGACAAGGAAATTAGACTTTAGAAAAACGGACGTAGCTGGTGGAATACTTAACTTTAATCCATTAATGATGAGCGTCGCTCTTGACTGTACATGACTCAGTATCATTAGTAACTGGTAATGGCGCCTTGCTAGGTCGTAGCAAATGACGTAGCTGAAGGCTACGCTAACTATCGTCTCGGCAATTGAGAGCGTATTTTGTCAGTGAACCATCGCTAGCAAAGTCGGTTGTCCAACTGGGGCGAGTGCTAGGAAGTCTCTCTAGACCTGCCGTGTGGCGGCGCTCGGTCTGCAATCATTGATAGTGGCGACACGCGGGTCCGACGTATACTAACGGACCGCGGCCGATTTAAAGGCTACCACCTAGCAAGTGTGGTGTCTGGCGGTGACCCCACAGTTTCCATTAATAAACAGTCCATTGTCGGTGTTGGCGGGCCCAGGAGGGGCGTAAGGCTTTGTGTCGTGCAGTCATCAAGGATACACGAGTGGGCCTTCGGCTTCGAAAGCCCATATAGAATGGTTCGCACGCTGACATTTGTTGATGGCCCAGCACTGAAATATGCAGCAATTCGCGGAACGATTGCTCTTCTGCCACGTTGAACGGTTCTGTTCAGTCGTCGTTGGTCCCGTTCTTGCAGGGTGTTTATCTGGCCGCAGCGATTTCGGAGATCTGATGGTTTACCAGGTTCCTGATATTCGCGGTACACTCGTGAAATTGTCGTAAGGGAAACTCCCCACTTCATCGCTACCTCGGAGATGCTATCGTTCGTGCGCCGAATATAACACCACGTTCAAACTCGCTTAAATTTAGATAATCTGCAATTGTAGCAGCAGTTTCCGACCTAACAACTGCGTCACACACTTGTTGTCTTATATAGGCATTGCCGACCGCATCGCCGTATTTTACCTGTTTCTATATCTCTGTATTTCAATACGCATGTATATACTAGTTTCTTTAGCGCTTCAATGTATTATTATCGTAAGAACATACAGACATACAAGGGTTGGACATGTATATGGAAAACCGCGAAAAAAAAATGCGTGCTTGAGTATAAACGCAGAGAATGCTAAGACTACAGGTTTTGTTGTTATATTTGTACACGCACGGCACCTGTGTTACGCCCTCAACACATTGGCAGTCGTGTTCAGAGCAGTGTTATGCGTAGTTGTGAGTGGATTATGGCGTAACTAAGTGAATTCGAACTTGGACAAATTGCTGGTGTTCGTATAGGGAGGGGGGATGCCTCCGCAACCAAGGGAGCCGAAGATTTTGGTGTTTAAAGTGGCAGTGTATCGAATACTTACACCGCATACAGGCAAAGGGGCAAACATAATCCGGTAAGTCACAACACGGACGAAAATGTGTGTTAAGTGATCGTAACGCACGGCCATTGAAAAGGATTGTGACGAAAAGTAGGAGGACGACAGTTGCAAAAGTACTGCAGAACTAAATGTCGCTCTCGCGAACCTGACAGCTCCAAAACAACAGTAAGGGAGCTCCATACGCTAGGAACTGCAGAGCGAGCTGCAATTTCAGTGCCATTCGTCAGTGATTCAAATGCCCGTAACAGGAAAACGTGGTGCGAAAGTTATAGAACTTAGACGATCGAGTAATGGAAGGAAGTCTTGTGGTCGGGTGAGTAATGTTTCACATTGTTTCCAACTACTAGCCAAGTTTACATCCCAAAAGTGAAAAATGGTGGGGGTTCGTTGATGATTTGAGTATCCATATTGTGGTATTCCGTAGGTCACACGGTTGCATTACTGCCACGGATTATGTGACCATTTTGGCTGATTAAGATCTATTCCATGGCACAAAGCTTCTTCTTCATTCGTGATCCTGTGTTCCAGAACCATAAGGCCCCAGTTCACACATGTCGTATCATACAGGACTGGTTTTGTGAGCACGAGGGTGAATTATCATATATCCCTGGCTCCAGAGTCATCAGATGTCAATGTTATTGAGTCTTTGTGGTCTACTTAGGAGAGAACAGAGCGTGATCTCGATCCACCTCTATCATAGTTGCCTGAACATACCACTATTTTGCAGAAAATGTGGTATAAGAGTCTCTTGAAAACCATACAGGGCCAGTTTTTATTCATTCTGAAACAATGGAAGCTATTTTGAACGCCAACAGTTTTCCTATACCGTATTTGGCATTCTAATGTTTTCGGTGTTTCCATATTTTTGACTTTTCCTTGTAACGTCATGGAGACCTAAAGGCTTACCATGCTACAAATATGAAGCCTGATGTCGAAATCGTCGGCTAACCAAACCAAAGGTGATCGTGTTGGTAGTCACCGGCAACCTGTAGCATCGCTCGTTGAGCGGGCAGTTCTCCGCAATATACCCTATATTGTCTATTCTTCCACACCAGTCATGTGCAACACGTTCAGAATAAATCAGTTTCTTCAAAATGTGCCCACGTCTCCCATGTCACTTTCGGATGCGATTGAGTCTCAATCAGTCGCAATGGAAGGGATCAGACCATGCAACCTTCGTCGTTCGGTTTTGAATTAGGTGGCTGTTCTGGAGTGGATGTTCATTCCAGCGATCTTCCCATTTATTTGTTACGTCGAATACGTCTGTGACCTGAAGATGACCCAATGTAGCTTGTGTTACTTTACGTATAATTGGAGAATTCTGGAAAGTATTATTTAGAACTGAGTTCTTATGAATTTGCACCTGCCAGCTTTTATTCTGAGATACAGAGGAGCAGTATTTGATGAAAGAGGTACACATTGAATGGGAGTAATCTGACAGCGCCACTAATGAAAATAGCGGCCGCATTCATACGCTTTGTTGTGTGTTTACATGCAGCTTTCATGCATTGTTGTTGTTGTGGTCTTCAGTCCTGAGACTGGTTTGATGCAGCTCTCCATGCTACTCTATCCTGTGCAAGCTTCTTCATCTCCCAGTACCTACTGCAACCTACATCCTTCTGAATCTGCTTAGTGTATTCATCTCCTGGTCTCCCTATACGATTTTTACCCTCCACACTGCCCTCCAATACTAAATTGGTGATCCCTTGATGCCTCAGAACATGTCCTACCAGCCGATCCCTTCTTCTGGTCAAGTTGTGCCACAAACTTCTCTTCTCCCCAATCCTATTCAATACTTCCTCGTTAGTTATGTGATCTACCCATCTAATCTTCAGCATTCTTCTGTAGCACCACATTTCGAAAGCTTCTATTCTCTTCTTGTCCATACTAGTTATCGTCCATGTTTCACTTCCATACATGGCTACACTCCATACAAATACTTTCAGAAATGACTTCCTGACACTTAAATCTATACTCGATGTTAACAAATTTCTCTTCTTCAGAAACGCTTTCCTTGCCATTGCCAGTCTACATTTTATATCCTCTCTACTTCGACCATCATCAGTTATTTTGCTCCCCAAATAGCAAAACTCCTTTAGTACTTTAAGTGTCTCATTACCTAATCTAATTCCCTCAGCATCACCCGACTTAATTCGACTACATTCCATTATCCTCGTTTTGCTTTTGTTGATGTTCATCTTATATCCTCCTTTCAAGACACTATCCATTCCATTCAACTGCTCTTCCAAGTCCTTTGCTGTCTCTGACAGAATTACAATGTCATCGGCGAATCTCAAAGTTTTTATTTCTTCTCCATGGATTTTAATACCTACTCCGAATTTTTCTTTTGTTTCCTTTACTGCTTGCTCAATATACAGATTGAATAACATCGGGGAGAGGCTACAACCCTGTCTTACTCCCTTCCCAACAACTGCTTCCCTTTCATGTCCCTCGACTCTTATAACTGCCATCTGGTTTCTGTACAAATTGTAAATAGCCTTTCGCTCCCTGTATTTTACCCCTGCCACCCTTAGAATTTGAAAGAGAGTATTCCAGTCAACATTGTCAAAAGGTTTCTCTAAGTCTACAAATGCTAGAAACGTAGGTTTGCCTTTCCTTAATCTTTCTTCTAAGATAAGTCGTAAGGTCAGTATTGCCTCACGTGTTCCAGTATTTCTACGGAATCCAAACTGATCTTCCCCGACGTCGGCTTCTACTAGTTTTTCCATTCGTCTGTAAAGAATACGTGTTAGGATTTTGCAGCTGTGGCTTATTAAACTGATTGTTCGGTAATTTTCACATCTATCAACACCTGCTTTCTTTGGGATTGGAATTATTATATTCTTCTTGAAGTCTGAAGGTATTTCGCCTGTTTCATACATCTTGCTCACCAGATGGTAGAGTTTTGTCAGGACTGGCTCTCCCAAGGCCGTCAGTAGTTCCAATGGAATGTTGTCTACTCCGGGGGCCTTGTTTCGGCTCAGGTCTTTCAGCGCTCTGTCAAACTCTTCACGCAGTATCGTATCTCCCATTTCATCTTCATCCACATCCTCTTCCATTTCCATAACATTGTACTCAAGTACATCGCCCTTGTATAGACCCTCTATATACTCCTTCCACCTTTCTGCTTTCCCTTCTTTGCTTAGAACTGGCTTTCCATCTGAGCTCTTGATATTCATACAAGTGGTTCTCTTATCTCCAAAGGTCTCTTTAATTTTCCTGTAGGCAGTATCTATCTTACCCCTAGTGAGATAAGCCTCTACATCCTTACATTTGTCCTCTAGCCATCCCTGCTTAGCCATTTTGCACTTCCTGTCGATCTCATTTTTGAGACGTTTGTATTCCTTTTTGCCTGCTTCATTTACTGCATTTTTATATTTTCTCCTTTCATCCATTAAATTCAATATTTCTTCTGTTACCCAAGGATTTCTACTAGCCCTCGTCTTTTTACCTACTTGATCCTCTGCTGCCTTCACTACTTCATCCCTCAAAGCTACCCATTCTTCTTCTACTGTATTTCTTTCCCCCATTCCTGTCAATTGTTCCCTTATGCTCTCCCTGAAACTCTGTACAACCTCTGGTTTAGTCAGTTTATCCAGGTCCCATCTCCTTAAATTCCCACCTTTTTGCAGTTTCTTCAGTTGTAATCTACAGGTCATAACCAATAGATTGTGGTCAGAGTCCACATCTGCCCCTGGAAATGTCTTGCAATTTAAAACCTGGTTCCTAAATCTCTGTCTTACCATTATATAATCTATCTGATACCTTTTAGTATCTCCAGGGTTCTTCCATGTATACAACCTTCTATCATGATTCTTAAACCAAGTGTTAGCTATGATTAAGTTGTGCTCTGTGCAAAATTCTACCAGGCGGCTTCCTCTTTCATTTCTTAGCCCCAATCCATATTCACCTACTACGTTTCCTTCTCTCCCTTTTCCTACACTCGAATTCCAGTCACCCATGACTATTAAATTTTCGTCTCCCTTCACTATCTGAATAATTTCTTTTATTTCATCATACATTTCTTCAATTTCTTCGTCATCTGCAGAGCTAGTTGGCATATAAACTTGTACTACTGTAGTAGGTGTGGGCTTCGTATCTATCTTGGCCACAATAATGCGTTCACTATGCTGTTTGTAGTAGCTTACCCGCATTCCTATTTTCCTATTCATTATTAAACCTACTCCTGCATTACCCCTATTTGACTTTGTGTTTATAACCCTGTAGTCACCTGACCAGAAGTCTTGTTCCTCCTGCCACCGAACTTCACTAATTCCCACTATATCTAACTTTAACCTATCCATTTCCCTTTTTAAATTTTCTAACCTACCTGCCCGATTAAGGGATCTGACATTCCACGCTCCGATCCGTAGAACGCCAGTTTTCTTTCTCCTGATAACGACATCCTCTTGAGTAGTCCCCGCCCGGAGATCCGAATGGGGGACTATTTTACCTCCGGAATATTTTACCCAAGAGGACGCCATCATCATTTAATCATACAGTAAAGCTGCATACCCTCGGGAAAAATTACGGCCGTAGTTTCCCCTTGCTTTCAGCCGTTCGCAGTACCAGCACAGCAAGTCCGTTTTGGTTATTGTTACAAGGCCAGATCAGTCAATCATCCAGACTGTTGCCCTTGCAACTACTGAAAAGGCTGCTGCCCCTCTTCAGGAACCACACGTTTGTCTGGCCTCTCAACAGATACCCCTCCGTTGTGGTTGTACCTACGGTACGGCTATCTGTATCGCTGAGGCACGCAAGCCTCCCCACCAACGGCAAGGTCTATGGTTCATGGGGGGAAGCTTTTCATGCATATGGGCACAATATTCAGCATCTGAGTACAAGTCAAGTTGCAGCATTTCGTAGTAGGTTATTTCCGTTTGCTCCCCACATGTTTCTGGCATTTTTCGGATTATATTTACATTTGAGCCAAGCTTCTTTGCCTGACTTACGCATTGTGGGTGACACCAAGATATTTAAGGACGAATTTATGGACTTAGTCGAATAACAAGTGTAACTTCTTGTGTGCCTCTTTATTATTGAGATGGAACAGTGGCCCCTGTTTTACTTGAAGCAGGCTGGAGTCCCCGTTTTAAATTCATTTAATGCAGTGAGGTCACTTGAGAGTGTGTTCTCACAATGCTTGATATCTTTCTTCAAATTAATGCCACCTCATCTGCATATTGTGTCCGCCAGCACAGGTGAGAGGTCAGCATCATTGACTGTCATGTGGAGGACGTGGGTTTAATTCCTGCTACTGTCCGGGATTAGTCCTCGGCAGGAGGGCCAGAACAGTGTATAGTCAGCCTCATGAAGCCATCTGAGCAGCTGACCGAGTGGTAGCAGCACCAGGCCTGCTAACTCAACAACAGCTGGAAGTGCAATGTGCTGACACCTATCCCTCCATATCGCATGCCCATGACGCCATTGGCTTACGGATGACATGGCGGTCGGTTGGCCCCAACTAATCCAGAACGGTGCTACTTATCATCTGCATACTGAAACTCAGAGTTAGTAGCTGGTATGCATTGGACATAATAATGCAACAGAATGGAAATCAGAGCTGACCATTTTCATGGTTTTCCACCTGCTAGCTTTTCTGTTCAGAAAAACTAAAAACATTCTACTAGAAAGAATGTTGCTGAGTAAAGTTGTTAGCTTCTAACATGGAATTACAACAAACTCGAGCATCAGGCCTTCCCTCCAACTTTTATTAGTCTGGCAGCAATTGCATTAACATTTATATGTGAGCTTATTCTTGGTTTGTGTTGATTTACAGAAGTTTCCTTATAAGCTTTCAGACTTTATGACTGCAGTATATAAAATTCAGTCTAGCTGTGGTCTTGTATCATTTATGACTTCTCACAATAATCAAGTCTATGTGAAACATTCAATATTGTGTCAGTGTCTTGAATGCACTACCTCACTCAACAAGATCTATTGACTGCAAACATCTACTTAGTATTAAAGAATCAGTTTCTAAAACCATGTGTTTTAAGTAAGGAGGAGAACTGTGAAAAGTAATAAAACTGGAGAAAAAGGAAAAAAGGATGGATATGAATTCTGGTTATATAGAAGAATGCTGAAAGATAATCGGACTTAAGAAGTGGAAAATGAAAAGGCTTTGAACAGAGGAGCAAAATGTATTTGGAAATGAAAATGGGAACCGGAGCTCGAGGCATCTACTAAGGTAGTTTGATTATGGTGCTAGCTTCAGAGGGAAAAAATTGTAAAGAATGTCACCACTGCAATATGTAGCACCGACTACGAGGACTTGATCCATTAGATCCTCTCTCTTCTATTTTACCAATTTCATAGTCACCACATTGTCTGTCACTCTGTTCCTCATTGGAGTGCTAGGGCAACAACACATGTAGGAAAGTCTTGTGGCATTTGGAAAATAGCAGAAAAGTACCTGGCAGATTACAGATTGTGTTTGTTAGGCATCCTCATGTGGATCAGTTGGCAAAGCATTACCCACAAAGAATGAAGATCTGTTGTTTCAGGCCCAGTCTGACAACCAGTTCTGATCTGTCAGAAGTTTCACTATAGCATACTTCTTTTTACAGTTAAAAATGCATTGTGGAGATAGAATGCTCCTGTCTCTGCCCCACAATGTAACAGTCAGTGTAGGATATTTTCTGCTGATGTAATTCTTGATTTGTTGTTGTACAGATTGGGCTGATGAGAAGTGGACACCTGCTAGCAGAGGAGTCTCCACATGTGCTGCTGTCCATGTATGGCTGCCAGTCTTTGGAGGAGGTGTTTCTCAAGCTCAGTCGTCGCCAGGGCAATGGTGCCAATGGCTCTGATAACCTCAACATCTCCAATAACATATCACTGGTGAGTGAAGTAAAACCTATACATTGCTATTTTAGTGCAAATTTTGTGCCTCCCCCTTCTGGGTGTGTGTGTGTGTGTGTGTGTGTGTGTGTGTGTGTGTGTGTGTGTAGTTTCCACATCACTCACAAATTCCATCTGCTTTTTGAAAATTGCTCCATATAAGTACCTCATTGCAGGCAAATTGTTTTCATTCCAAGTACCAACATCTTCAATATTCATTTTTGTTCTTGATGCCACTGTATATAATTTCTTCATTTTCAGATAGTTTTCCATTATCCTTTTCCAGTTCCCATAGCTTGCTCCATCACACGCCAATGTCAGATGTGTTCAGTTTCACAAAACACACTTTTTCAAATAAGTCTTTTTTTTATTTTACAGCTGATCACTGCTTTTCTGAATAACAGTCTTTTTTTTACTTAACAGCTGCAAACTGCTACCATGTTGAGAATATTTATTAACAACTAGGTAAATACAACGTACATCAATATTTAAATTTTGAACACTCTCACAGTGCAGAACTGACTAACTGTTGCACTGTAAACACATCTACAAACATTGTTGAGAACCCTCATGACACTGTCGATATAAATGTACCACATTCGAACAGGTGCAAAAACAATGAAACCCAATAAAACATAAAGTGTATTGGGAAGCTTGGCCTGTATCTGTATCAGTCAAATATTTATTCTACCAAGTACTTGTAGAATAAAACTGTTTGTAAAACAAATGCCATTCCTGTTATAGACAAGTGTAACACCCAATAGACTTTCTTACTTGCTATATTAGCATGACAATTTATGAATATCCTTTGAGACAATGTGTCAAGGAACATGAAATGAAATAGTATTAAATAATAGTTACATTAATAACAAATTAATCCTTGAATTGTGCAATGAAGAAATAAGAAAATATTTATATGAATATATAAATATATTATACATATGGAAGAACAGACACCACACATTCACATAACTGATTCACCTAGATGGGCAATGGATCCATCTTCTTCAGCACAGATGAGCAAGTACGTCTGACCTCCTGCAGGAATTTCAGATGAGCGAGCATGGAGGAAATTGACAGGGACTGGGGATAGACCACACTAGATGGAAATGTAGATTGGCCATGAGGCTTGCCAACATAGTCCATGCAGTTGCGATAACAATTGTTCCAGATGACACACTGTTTAACGCACCTGCCTAGTAAGTAGGAGATCCCAGGTCGAATCCTCATCCAGTACACATTTTCACTCATTGCCACCGAATTTTAATGTTCCAATGCAGCTACCATCAGTAATCTCTTTCCTTTCTTTCTCCCCACCTCCGCCTTCAATTTACATACAATATGTATATGTTTCTTGTTTACTACACCTGATTTAAAAGAGGGATTTCACAAAATCCTACTGATTAAATTGCAGGCATCTCTTCACTGGGGAAAGAAAGATGGACCAGTGTATGTGACAGAAGAAAGTGGAGTTGTTGGACTGAACTTCCACCAGTCAAAAGAAGTACTCATTCAAGATACAAGCAATGGTGTTGGATATCATGAGGTGAGAAAATATATGTATGATGATTTAACATTTGTAGGCAATACCTACTTCTGTAAACTAAATACATTCTTTCCAATTATAAACAGCTTTCATGCTACCTTATAATGAGCTGATATGGTGAACAAATAGTATCCAAACATATTTTGCCTAATGCTGTACATAGTTCATAAACAAATATAAATTCAGACAAGATTTTTACTCTTGGTGTAACATTTCCAGTTTTGATTTTATCCACAGAACTAGGAATGTGTTTTGGCCTTAAATTTGAATCCAAGCAGTTGCATTTCTTAATCAACCTCCAGAAACTTAGATGTCAAAATTATATAGGCGACAAAGGATATTAAAATGAGTATTTGAGGAACCCATGGCCAGAAATGAATATTTCAGGCAGCACCGGTGATGAATGAGCAATATGTGTGATACATGTGTTCATAAATTGCTGCAACATTGAAAGGCCCTACCCTGGAAAACAGTAATTTATTATCTGTGATGTGCCCAGGTTGGCTTTTCTTCTGCTATTATGTGAACTTTTTGGTTTATGAAAGTGAAGAGGAACTTGTTGGTAGGATCCTAGAAGTCTTTCCCTTTGTACAACAAACAATAGGGGTATTTGTCAGGATGAGGGGAAAATTTTAAGTGCTATTGCAATTGATGCATCATCTTGAACTGTTACTATGAATGTAAGTTGTTGGAATATGGCGTAACTTGTTTATGTCAGTATAAAAAACTAAATAACAACAATATGGGAAGCTGAGTTACAGATAGGCACAACAAAATGACTGTCAAACAAAGCCAGAATTAGATAAAATACATGTTATGCCTATCTGCGACTCAGCATCTCCGCTATATGCTGGGTAGCAGCTATCATTTCCATAATATTGTCATTATTCCATCCTGTATTTTCCATTGTTTAGCAATATAGAAAGAATAGAGTGCTACTCACTGCACACAGAAGGTGTTGAGTCACAGACAGGTATGAAATAAAAGACTGCTAAAATATTAAGCTTTCAGTCGAGGCATTCTTCCAAAACAGAAAACACAAACACATTCACACAAGCACAGCTCACCCACACATGGCCACTGTGGGTCAACTGTGACTGCATCTGACATCAGCCAGCAATCTGGTGGGGTGGGTGCTTGGGGGTAAGCAGGTGGCATGGGGCAAGGAAAGGAAGGGATAGTACAGTAGGACTGTGGGAAGATGCTCTGCTGACTGTGTGAACAAGCAGGAATGTGGTGGGCACAGGACACGGCTGCTAGGTGCTGGGTTGGGACGCTATGCTGGGAGAAGGGGGAGGACGGGTGGGGGAGGAAGCAGGAATGTGATCAATGAACTAAACTGCAACCACTGTGCTGCTTTCTATGTGAGCATGATGACTAGTTAGCTGTCTGTTTGCAAGAATGGTCACAACTAACCTTTGGCCAAGAGAAAACTGAACCACCTTGTTGTTGAATATTCTACCTAACACAATATGCTTCTCTTTACTGAGTGCTTCACAGCCTACACCATCAGGATTCCTGCCAACATCAGTATTTTTTAATTGCATAGGTGGGAAATTTCACAAAAGCATATCCCTAGTCATCCTGGCCTCCACCTTCCCTAGTCCCTGTCCTCCACATACCCATCTCCTTCCCTTCTCCCACACCAGCAATACACACAGCTTCTATCTCACCATTTCAGCTACTATTCTTTTCCCCTCCCTACTCTCCCTCCTCCCTCCTGCCTCCTTTGCCTACAGAAGCACAGCCTCCCAACACTGCATCTAGAGACACTGTTCTGCCCCCACCGTATCTCTGCATACTTTCACAGGCTACACAGCATTTTCCCCCACACCTAACCTACTGTGTCTCCCCTTCCCCATACCATGCCTCCTCATTACCTCTATCACCCACCCAAGTAGACTGTTGTTCATGACAAACACAGTCGAAGTCAGACACCAGTTCCCGGAGACAGTGGCCATGTTTGTGTGAGTCCTGCTTGGGTGAATGTCTGTGTCTTTTCTGTATTGGAAAAGGACTTTGTCTGAAAGCCTAATATTTTAACAGTATTTTTCATTATACCTGTCTGTGACTGTGGTGAGTAGCAATATATCCTTTTCATATTGCTGTTATTCCATCTTGCACTTTCTGTTGATAGAATAATAATATTAACAATGATGATGATGATGATGATGATGATGATGGTGATGATGGTGATGATGGTGATGGTGATGGTGATGGTGATGGTGGTGATGGTAATTCCTGATCATTCATTCCTTATTTCAAATTACTCAATTTAGTATAATTTAGACCCTAAACATTAGGGATAACCTGTAGTTTTCTACCATTTGAGACAGCAGTACTGATCCTGCAAACTGATTAATTCATACAGGTTTGTGTTACAGAACAACCCAGTTAAAAGAGCACACCCTATGAAAGACACTTTAACCATGTCACACAAAATTAGAGGAAAAGTCTTTTGTAAAAGGAATTAAAACACGTTTACTACATTAAGAATTGTTATTGTGGCAACATGTGCGAATATTTCTTAACATTTTGATAATTGGTACTAGGGTGTGGAGTGCATATCTCTAGAAATGTTTCCAGAGAAGGTTGGGATTTCTTTCATTCTAAGTCCTTACATGAAACTCCCTAGTCTGAAATCATCTGCTCCTACATCAATGCTCCCCCTGTGCTGTAAGTAAGGAACAAGTGCTGGCAAAGGCCAGGTAAAATGCTACCTCCACTGGCCCACAGTTTACCAAAGGCAAAAGTTAAGGGTTCTGTCACTATGTTCTGTCACTATGTTATCCAGTAACCACCCTCAGCACTCCAGTAATTTTCTCACCAAATTACACCCTTTTAACCATAAAAAAATTGTGTAAGGTATTTGTTGAAAAAATTTCTTGGTCAACTATACATTTGAGAACCCTATACTAGGTTTGTATTAAAGCTTATGGTCCTTTGGTTTGAACTTTATAATGTTAAATTAATGGGATACAGAAGTCCACTGACATATTAGATAGATAAACTTTCATGTCCTGCAAAAGAGTGATGGCGGTATACTCTTTATAAAAAATTGTTTGTGTTACATTTGACGGTTTATTTCATTTTGATGCTTTAGAGTAATGTTAATCTTGAATGTGAATGTTTTAAATGTCAGGTGAATGATGAGTGCTCATGCCAACTATTATTTTTATTTTCAGATGAATGGTGGCACCAAAGCCATGGGAAGTACTACAGCAGTTGACTGTGATGATTGTGGTGATTGTTCTAATTGTGGAAACCTGACAACGAAAGGCAAGATGAGAGCTCTTTTACAAAAGAATTTCTTACGGATGTGGCGAAATGTTGGGTATGTCTCACATTACTCATTACTTCCTTTCTCTCTGCCTTCCCCTTCTGTGTGTGCATACATTCCCTAAATGTTTAGCATCAGCAGTAGTAGTAGTTTTACTCATCTGTGTATCACTTTTACAAGGATACTGAACATATCATGACATAAAAGTTTAAGAACAAAAAGCATAATTAATATAACATAATTATAGGTCTAGTTTAACAATGATGGGATATGTAGTCAGTTGTGGCCTTACAATAGGAGCAATTCTGGAATTTGCCTGCAACAATTTAGGGAAATGCCAGAAAAAATCAGGGTGGCTAGATGGGAATTACAGCCCTCATCTACCCAAATGCTACATTTTATTTCCAATGTATACAGTTTGAGGAGAAGTAATCAGTGTCATTTTTGCTGGCTATTTTAGTTAATACCAACAGGATTCCCTTAGTGTTCATATTTTTTCTACTTCAGGTTTTTAATTTTCAGGTTCAGTCTATCATTATTGGTTTATGAAGAAAAAATCTTTCTTTTTTAAGATTCTGTAGCTTTATTTCCCATCACATTGGACACACTGGATTAATCTTATGGAGCTGCAGTTTAATTTTGTTAAATTGAAGAGTTGGAACTCATTTCATATTGATGTTGTTATTGTGGTCTTCAGTCCAGAGACTGGTTTGATGCAGCTCTCCATTCTGCTCCATCCTGTGCAAGCTTCTTCATCTCCCAGTATGTACTGCAACCTACATCCTTCTGAATCTGCTTAGTGTATTCATCGCTTGGTCTTCCTCTATGATTTTAATCCTCCTCGCTGCTCCCCAGAACTAAATTGGTGGCCTCATATTGATAATACCAGAAAAATATAGTGTGCATAGTGAAATATGCTCACATTTTAGGTATCCAGATAATCTATCTTCAAAGTAATTGAACTGAAACTACCAATATTGTTCGACATACAATATGCCTTGTATACTTCCTGTCAAATTAGTTGTTGAGTGAAACACATTCTCTTGCCAAAACAGTTAAATGAAAAGAGGTAATTTTAGAATTGTACACTCTCTCGGATAAATTCCTGTGGATGCCCATCTAAATTACAATACATTTTGTTTATGCATTCTAACACTACAATTATTTCATAATACAAGGTGTACAACTTTGCTTCCACCATTTTTTCCCCAACGTTTGAGGCTTTAATGAAACAAATTGGTTACACATGTATCATTCATCTCCTGTGTCAAAAAAATTGTTAATCTCTAGAAGCGATCCACAAATCGATCCAATTTGCGACTTCTTCATGAGATTAGAAGTGTTGGTCAGCCAGGCCATGCGCCATTGAGCTAAACAGGTGATAGTCAGAGGGAGCAACATCTGGAGAATATGGTGGGAGGGGTAAGACTTCCCATTTTAATGTTTCCATTTTGACCTCTTTTGCAACTTGGGGCCGAGTGTTGTCGTGCTGCAAAGTCACTTTATCGTGCCTATCGCTGCATTGTGGCTGTTTGTCTTTTAATGCTGTGCTCAGATGCATTAATTGCATTTGATAACAAGCACCTGTGATTGTGCCACTTGGTTTTAACACCTCATAGTACATGACACTGATCTGGTCCCATCAAATGCAGAGCATGATCTTGGAGCCACGAATATTTGGCCGTGGACGTGGAAGCATGGCTAGGATATCCCCATGATGTTTTGCATTTAGGGTTATCGTAATGAACCCATTTTTCATCCCTGGTCACAATGTGATGCAGAAATCCCTTCCATTTTTGCCTCTGAGGGGCAACTGTTCACAAACACACAAACCCCATTCAACGTCTCTTGGTTTCAGCTCACACGGGACCCAAGTTCCTTCTTTCTGGATCATGCCCACAGCCTTGAGACATTTTGAAATGGCTTGCTGTGTCACTCCCACTAATCATGCCAATTCTTCTTGAGTTTGACACGAGTCTTCACTCAGAAATGTCTCCAATTCTGCATCTTTGAAAACATTCTCTCTTCCACCACTATGCTCGTCTACGACATTAAAATCACCATTCTTGAAGCATTGAAACCACTTATGATATGTTCTTTCACTAATAGCATCCTTACCATATGTACTTGAGAGCATTTGATGAGACTCAGCCACTGTTTTCTTCATATTGAAGCAAAAGAGTAACACCTCCTGCAAATGACAAGAATTAGGCTCGTAAACTGTCATTTTCAATAAAGAACAACTTTATGATGCAGACACAAATCGACTAATGTTTGAATGAGGTTATGTTGACCGAGGTCCAAGCTACCTGCCTGATGTCTGCAATCTGTTTCTTTCGACCGCTGCTTACTGTTGTCACCACCTATCGGCAAACGGGGAAGCAAAGTTGTACACCTTGTACAAAAAGCTTGTGGAACAGTTCATTAATTTCACAACATTTATCACTGTATAGACACATTTCTAAATGTGAAAAGCTAGTGCTACATTCTTCATCCATTTTTCAATTCAGTCCCTGCATAAAATACACACACTGTCAACTGATGTCTGGACCATAATGATGATATCTGGTTTCTGCTTTGTGTATCACAATTTCCAATACAATATTATTCATCATTTTCTTATTTATTAAGCTTCTCTCCAGCTTAGATTTAGACTCACACACAATCGCCATCTCCAGCATCTTAGGCTGGAGTTGACAGTTGTGTGTGCATGCGGTGTGCTTGCTTGCGTGTGTGAATAGTGTGTGTCTCTCTTTTACTGATGAAGACTATGGCCGAAAGCTTTATGTAAGTGTCTGTTAATTGTGATTGTCTGCAGCTTGATGTTTCTTCTTTGTCATAAGTAGCAATGTGTCTTTTTCTACATTGTTGGTATTATAATTATTACCTGGATTTTCCATTGTTTGATATTTCTGATCTCTTACTTTCTCCTAGTAATTTTTCTAAAAACTAGATACTCAATTCTGGGTTCTTCACAAATGGTTGCTAAGTTTCTTTTTAGGTTGAAATTGTATGTACCTTTTTATTTGATAATGTGACTGGCCAGTTGCATATGAGTACTAGGGGACATCATAACTATTGCTTATATTTTTTAAAGTGTATTAAATCATTTCAATACAGTAAGAAGTTTCTGCCTGTTATTATCAGTTAATGTTTATGAATATAGTGAATTTTATTTAAGTGTATAGGCTTCTGTAGCTCTTACAAACCTGATTGAAATCTCTTTGTGGAAAATTAAATACAGATTACAAAACAAAAGCCAAAACATGTAGTGAGAATGATGGAGGGGGATGCTGCAAGATGGCACAAAATAACGTTTTGTTTTGTAAATCTTGCTTTATTTCACAGTAAATGGCCCAGTAAACAAAATAATCATATTCAAATTGTATTTTATTGATTTCTGTTTATCTTGCTGTACATGCCCCAGTACACAAAATAATTTTATCCTCATTGTATTTCACTGATTTCTGTTACACTAATTTAAAAGGAACTGAATTATATGGTATACTTTAAAATAAGAAATTGGTGGGATCATTATAAAATAAGCTAGGTACAATTATTGTTTTATAATGACACCAATAATTTGTGTTGCAGGGTAATGCTGTTCATTTTTGCACTGCCGGTGATGCAAGTTATTCTCTTCTGTCTTGCCATTGGTAGAGATCCTGTTGGTCTCCATTTGGCCATTGTAAACCATGAGATGAATTTTTCAAATGTTGAAGACTGTCCTGTTGATGGAAACTGCAGTGTTTCCAACCTAGGTTGTCGTTATCTCAAGCATTTAAAATCAGAAACTATAATAAAGGTAAATGAGAATATTTCATAGACATGTGAGCAAGACCTGAGCATACATCTTCTAATAACATACTGATAAATGTGAGATCATATGCCTTTCTAAAAGTTAAGGATTATCAAAGAACAATAGCACATTTCTTAGAAAGAATATCAGACGGGTTGCAGAACAAGATAAGGCCTAGCCACAACACGACAACAGTGTCCAAAATGTATAATTAAGTATTTTGTTATTTAAAGATGGTGTTAAGTGCAGAAGTGAGTAATATTAATGTGACTAAAACTTATAATTATGTTGTAAAAAACAGTGTTTGCAGTGATTGTATATGTGATATGAAGAGGAAAATGGAGAATTAAAAAGTCTTCAGCTAGTTGTTAATATTCTAAGGTGATGCATCAATTATCTTACAAAGAAAACAAATAGACGTTTCAAGAAATATCTAAAGCTGTTTACCAGGTCTAAATATGATTAAAAAAAATACAAATGATCCAGAATGCATGTGTATAGTTGGTTACAGCACAACAGTAAAAAATAAAGGCCAAAAGTGTGTAAACAGTTCAAACACAGTTCCCAGTGAGAATAATGCCCCAAAAGTGTGTAAATAATTCAAATATACTTCACAGTAAAAACAACAACCAAAACTATCCAAACAGTTCAAACACTCTTCCTACTTCTCTAGAAATTCCAAAAAAGTTATTAGCAAAGTGCCATACTCTCAATAAAATTAAATGAATAAACCTAATCTCACATATACAAACAGATTTAATGTGTTAACAGAAGCAGCAGCAAGTTCATGAACATTGAAAGCAAATATTCCAACCAATGCGAAAGTCAAGACAAAATGGAAAGTTGCAAAAGTAATGTTATTACCAGTTGTAAACAGCAGGCAAGAAATGCAGTGTGTGTCTTTTTAGTGGACAACTATGGCAAAAAGCTAGCTAGTATTTTACAAGTCATGAATATGGACTTTTGTGCAACTGGCATTGTGAAACCCAGTGTGAGGATGAGAAACATTGTTGATGATGCCTCAGAACATACTTCTGGATATTAATGGAATTCCTCTGGCTACAGAAATGATATTAAACACATCCAATATGATATTCTCCTGTTATCCAGAACTGCATCGACACAACACTGTTGATTTTTCAACAATGTGGATGCAACTGTACTGACTACCATGGTTGCTCCAAACAAATGGTCAGAGAGAATCATTTTGCACATTGAATTTTGATTCATATACGAAGAGAGCATTCATTCATAGACCAGTCTTGATAATGCAAATTCTACAATATAGGGACTTGTCTTTTCAGTGGCATGCAAATATTTTAGTATGTGTAGCATACAAAATAACTGCTCCAAGCCTCTGGAGAACTGTTAGGGAGCAGCAACCTACAAAGTAGATTTCTGCTCTATTGGCTAGTGTCTTATAGGCACTGAATATTATCATGCAGTTGAGGTTAGATATTGATCCCAAAGTGAAGTGATTACTTGTGGTGGAACAAGTACTTACCTAGAACAAACAATTCCTGTGTCTCAGAATCACTCCAAAAATCTTGAAATGATACTTTGTGGTACATGGTACATTCTAAGCTACAGAGAATGCAGTATATCCCTAACCTGCTTTGAGGTATCCAAACAGTCTATCCTGCAAAGTGCTGTCGAAATGGCTTCTTTATACCATTATAAATGTTGTGAAGACACTATTGCACACAACAAAAGTGCAAATACAACTGATATGTTATGAATCCAAGGACTGGATTTCCAAACACTCTCTCTCTCTCTCTCTCTCTCTCTGTGTGTGTGTGTGTGTGTGTGTGTGTGTGTGTGTGTGTGTGTGTGTGTGTGTGTGTGTGTGACAACTGCTTTCCATCCTTGTAATCTGAGGGTGTGCTCCATCTGTCTCCTTCCTTTATCCTAATCATATACCTCTTCAAAGTTGTTAGTTCTCCTTTCCTACATAAATAGCACTTTTTTTTTATGAGGAAATCTCAATAGTCATTCAGTGATTGTTCACCTTTTTCTTTCCATTTTTCACTTTTCCTGTGTAGTGTAAGAGCAGTAGTGGTGTACAATATGCTCAGAATATTCTTTTCTGTGATATATTAATTCCACTCTATTGTTCCTAAAACTGTATGTAAACTGCTTGTGTAAAAGGAAAAAAAATCTGTTGATAAAATTTCAAAGTTGACAAAGAGAAAATATTTGCTTTCAGGAGTTTCAAGTCACACTACTACTTACAGAAATATGTAAAAAAGATAATAACACTTCTGCCTTTCCAAGCCACTGTTCTTTTTTTCAGCAAGGAAATAGGACCTAGTTGGGAGATTGGACAGAGGGTTTTGAACAGGTTTTTAAGTTAAATTGTAAGAAAAACTAATTTTTAAGCCATTTACCAGATGCACTGGAAAAGGGTTTCTGACAAATTATGTAAAAAACTACTATCTGTAGGTTAATTATTATTTTATTAGTGTGACTTCCTTCAGTTGTAGATTATTAATTTTATAGTAAAACTTTACTGAACTTTTACATTTAATGAAGAGAGTAGCTTCACACATGTTTACATTTAGAGCTTGTTCTCAGATTTTGCTACAAACTGAAATCTTTTTCCAAGATCAGATTAGTTATGCATGACATTTTCTTTGGATCCCGCCATATCTGAAAACTTTGAGGTTACACCTAACATCAGCTTCAAACTTGTGATGTCAACAGTAGTGGTCTAATATGTTGTTCTGAAGTGAACACACTCCTTTACTTTGTGCTTGATGCTGAAACTTCCATCACAATAACACACTGCAGTTCAACTGTTAATAAAATTTTAGTCTCATTATAATTCCATCAAGATATTCCAATCTTCATTGGGTAGTGGTTAGCATTGTAAATTACTGAATAGGAGTTGTTGGATATGAGTTTAAGAGATAAACTTTGGCATTCTGCAACCTGTGAATAGTAATTGCAACGGCCAGCTGAGCCTCAGAAAATCGACACAGAGACTGTGAGAATAAAGAAAGACAAATACTGATATGCAAGACATTCAGCTAGCATCTAGTTGAAAGACTTTTGCCAGCTTGTGAGTAATGTGGCCTGTACACACATGTGTGTTCTTTTTTTGGGAAGGGGGGTGGAGGTTGTGAGAGAAGGTTGGGGCGTGGACAGGATACTGAATGTCTTCCTTCATTCCTGTGTTTTGTAGGCTGTCAGGTTTGAAAAATACTAGGTTAAATCCCATGATTGCTGTCGTTTGCAAATCACATGTTTCAATCAGGTCTGTCACTGTATTAGTTATTTTGGAATAAGGTGGTTATTTTAAAAGCTTTCTTGCTGTTTTATTAGAAAATTCACATGGTTCACTGTGCATCACCTTTGTGATTTGTACTTCCATATGATAAATTCCTGTGAGTCACTTTTTATTTCTCCCTTGACCTGTTCGATCCTCAAGAAGATGAACACTTCCCAACAGCATGTGAGAAAATTATGCTATTAATATTAAATATTTGATACTGCCAGTGATACCCATATAAATCCAACTATTCTAACTATAATGAAAGTTGTTATTTTGTTACAACCCTGAATCATCAAACTTAACCAAACTTTTGAAAACAAGTACAAATAGTGAGTTTTTTAAACTTATAACTACTGTATAATAATAAAATAATCTCAGTAATTACGACATGATAAAACACAGTCTAATAGTTTCATTCATTTTACAGGATTATTATCCCGATCCGCAAAGTGCTGTTAATGCAGTGAAAAATGGAGACGCATGGGGTGCTCTTTATTTCACTGAGAATTTCACTGATGCTCTTGTTGCAAGGATGGGCTTAGGCCGTCTTGCAGACGAGGAGACATTAGATCAGAGTGAAATACATGTATGGCTTGACATGTCCAGTAAGTACAAAATACAGCACAACCTGTGTGTGTGTGTGTGTGTGTGTGTGTGTGTGTGTGTGTGTGTGTGGGTGTGTGTGTGATTTACTCAACATTATTCTCATATAAATGAAACACTTCCAACTGTTGTAATATATTTTTGGCAATTCCAGATCAGCAGATTGGACTGATGCTAAACAGAGACTTACAGTTTGCTTACAGAGACTTTGCCAAAGATCTGTTAACAGCTTGTGGAGAAAATCCTAAACTAGCTGATGTTCCCATTCAGGTAATCCTACATAAGTTCAGTTTCTTTTTCAAACTTATGTTGCATAAAAGTGAAGTTTATTTTATGCTTCCGATATGTTATTGAATGTTACAACTTTCTCAAACCATTCTGACACTCAGGAAAAAAGAAGAAGAAGAAGAAGAAGAAGAAGAAGGGAGACATGCCTAGGATTGGTCTAGTAAAACTAAGTTTTATTATGCTCATTTACAAGCTAAGCATTGACTTGTACATTTATAGTTGAAATGTAACTCCTAATGGCTTAGGCAATGTAAAGTGCCTTTCTGCAATATGCTGTTGAACAAAAACAAGCAAAACAACACAGTCTTATTGATCTGTTAGAATCAAACAATTTTCAGGAAAAACATTGTAAATTTTGTCGTTACAAGAAGCAACATTTGAATGATTCATTCATTTGTTCACTCATCAAGTTGTGTAAATCCCATGACAAAGCAGGAATGTGAATTGGGCAAGTTACATTTTAACAGGCAGAAGCAGCCATTGTAGTTTACATCTGTAATGAATACTGACAACTAACATAACCACAACCAATGTAGACACATTGTTAACCAGGGAATTTCTTTTAGATTACTTTTTTTATTGTATTGGAAATAAGGAGCCCCAACTCAAAGTGATGGAGAAGGAAAGTGGAATGTGTGTGTGTGTGTGTGTGTGTGTGTGTGTGTGTGTGTGTGCGCGTGCGTGCGTGCGCGTGCGCGTGTGTGTGTGAGTGTGTGTTTGCACTTTACTCTGGATTACTCTCAGGTAAATGAAACACTTCCAACTGTTACATTATATTTTTCGCAGTTCCATGTCAGCAGATAGCCTCACAATAATAAATAAAAAAAACTTGTGTCTGACTGGCTTCCTATGATAGCACCCAGTAAGAACCTCTGTCTAGAATTACAGGTGAAAATTAGCTAACAGTCTCAAAGCTGAAAGAGAAATTGGACTTCCAATGGGCAGAGGCTCTGGAAGAGCCATCAAAAAATATCAAGATGGTGGCTACCAAAGGTAACAGTTCCCATGCCTTGAGCAGGCAGCCTGAATTCAACTTTTGGTGCTACCAGTCTCAGCCATTAACTGGCAAGCACAGACCATCCCAACAAATATTCCTCATTAGCTCATGGGATGGAGCACACAGTCTAATCAAGATTACTCAAGGAGGTCAGTCTGATATTGATGAAGACAACACAAGCAAGCCTTAAGATTCTGAAGATCCTGCTGAGAAGCATGTGTTGGAATCAAAAACGATTAAACTTAAAAGGATTTTTAGAATGGGAACCAGATGCATACAGACAATAACCAAGACAGTAAATTTGAACAGGTAAGACACTAGATGAAAAACTGCAGCATTGGGATACTAGCCTTGCAAATACAAGTTACAGGGAAGAAGATACAATGAGGTTGGAAGGCTACATAGTGCTGAAGCAAAACTAGAAAACAAAATGGGGAAAAAAGACACACAATTATACGCTTTGATATATTTGGACAGCATAATTTATGTGAAGTCTGAGTCAAAAAGGCTATCACCACTCACTTTCCAAGCAGGGAATAAATAGTATAGAATACTAACAGACATGCACTAACTAATGACAAGAACAGGAAAGACCCCAAAACTGGGAGTGAATTTTTTGGAGAGACTAGATGATGGACTGAGAAGCATACCACATAGACAAGTGAGCACACTTGCCAATGATTATAATGCACAGATGGCAAGAGAGTAACAACATATGGGAATAACAGGGGAGTGCCAAGCAAATTTAACAAGAAATGAAAGTGGGGAAAGATTGAGTGAAGTATGATGAGAGCACAAAATGAGAGCAGTGATGACACAAATAAGAAGCCAACTCAGTAATGGAAAGTCATGGGAAAGCCCATTCATCTGTACTGAGGAATCCCGTTTTGACTGTATAACAATCAGACAGATAAACACTAAACGGATCATAAACATTATGATCAAGAAGAATAAGCAAATAGAATTTGATCATTATCTCAAAGAAGTCAATAGCCATTGGATTCCAAACAGAATTAGGCAGCTGCAATTGTACAGAACAACCAGAAACACCAAGACGCACAGAGTCAAATTAAGATGTAATCAGGACAAATGTGAGAAGGGAATTGAAATTACTATGAAAGTGAAACATGAAGGGGTAAGCAGGCTAAAGTGTAGGGAAACAAAGTAAAGAAAAAGAAACACTGATATCAGAACAAGGACTGTGATGAAACAGTAGAGAACTGCAGGAAAGTCTGAAGAGACTGGAGCAACAAGAATAGCCTGGAATATTGAATTTTGTACTTACAATGAACAAGAAAGTGGCCACAGTAACAAAATGAACACGATAACAGGATGAAGCAAGAACTGGATGATGCTTGGGAAAATCTTAGGAAAAACAACTGTAGAAGCTTTTTGGGAATTGCAAAAGATTCTCGCTGGATATGTGGGCAGAGAGCTGTTTATGAGACAATAAAGGGGATCTGACCAATAGTGAAAAGGAGAACTGCGGAATACTTGCAAAGTATTTTTGTGGTCTGCTGATTTGTAAACAACCTGAAGGCAAACTGGAATAGGATTTAACATAGAATAAAAACAGTCACAACTTCCAAGTAAGATGAGGTTGCACAGGCTATAAGTGACTTCTAGAATAATAACATAAATGGAGACAATGGGTTAGTAACTGATGTGAGGAGGCAAAATGGTGGTAGACAACACAACCAACATTACCTACCTTATTTTGAGGACAAAGAAGTTACCAGAAGGATGAAATAATGCAATCATAGTGCCAATGCATAATACAGACAGAGGGGAGAGATGCAAGCTGTAAAAACTGCCTACACCACACTTGATTCTCATGAGGCAAGCAGGATATGAAACAAACAGGCCAAAGTGTCTCCCTGAAAGCATGGGTGACACATGGAAGTAACAATCATTTACGTAATTTTATGCAGTTGAAACTGAAATCCTGTTGCCACAGATTACAAAACATTAACATTCAGTACTTTCTTGATACCTCCGATCCCTCTATCTCCCACAAAACTGCCAAATTACATTTCTCTAACAAACTGTTTAAGTTAAAAACATTTCCTGACAGTTCAGGAAATGCATCCTAAAATCACCAAAAGATATTACAGTAATAATTTGTATAGTTTTCAATTGTTATTTTTAACCAGCTTCCATCTTAAATCATTATCTGATCAACAAATATTATCAACATGTGAGAATGGCATATTTACATCAAAAGTAGAGGCAAAACACAGGAGTCCAGTGTGTCAAGCATCATGGTTTCAAAATATTGCTCAGGTTCTTGAACAACTTATAGTGTCCATTGTACAGCATAAAAGTGGCTTGATGGAGCACTGCTAGGACATGTTTATACAGTACACTAAAAGTGTTGATTGACAGAGTTGTTGGATGTCCTAAGGAATATCATGCCACAATCTGTCCAACTGGCATGTTAAAGCATCAAATGTTCTCAACTGAGAAGAGATTCGGCAACCTTATTGGCCAAAGTAGGGTTCTACAAACACAAAGACAAGCAGTAGAAAGTCTAGCTGTGTGCGCGCAGGCATCATCTTGCTGAAATATAAGTCCAAGTTGGCTCAACATGGATGACAACAAAATGGAGGGAGGGGGGGGGTATAATATGATTGATGTACCACTTTGCAGAGTGCTAAACAAAGATCCAAGGAAAAAACTGGCCAAATGTTATATCTGGAGTGTTACACTGTGTGGTGTGGAGACCTGGACTTTGAGGAAGGAAGATGAAAGAAGACTGGAGGTGCTAGAGATGTGGATATGGAGAGGAATGGAAAAAGTCAAATGGAAAGACTGAGTAAGGAATGAAGAAGTATTAAGAAGAGTTGGAGAAGAAAGAAACATACTGGAAGTCATCAGAAAGAGAAAATGGAAGTTCTTGAAACTTAGTAAATAGGTTGTCTCAAGATAGTTTATATCTGTCTTCGAGAGTCTTCCAGTTCAGGTTCTTCATCATCTCTGTGACACTCTCCCTTGGGTCAACACTTGTGCTTCCCTTCTCGGTACATGTTTGACATCTGCCGTTAATCCTGTTTGGTACAGATTCCACACATTTGAGAAATATTCCAGAATGAGTCAAATGAGTGACTTGTAAACAGTCTCTTTTGCAGACCGATTGCTTTTCCCAGTATTCTGGCAATAAACTGAGGTTTACCACCTGCTTTATGCATGAATGAGCCTATGTGTTATTCTATTTCATATTCCTACAAAATGTTATATCCAGGTACTTGTACGCATTGGTTGATTCTATCTGTAACTTGTTGATGTTATAGTCATATGGTACGTCATTTCTTCATTTTGTGAAGTACAACATTTTACATTTCTGAATATTTAAAGCAAGTTGCCCAACTTTGCAGCACCTTGAAATCTTATCAAGACTTGACTGAATATTTATGCAGTTTTTTCAGCAGTAATTCACTGTAGATAACAGTGTCAACTGCAAGAAGTACGACGTTACTATTAATATTCTCCACAAAATCATTAATATACAAAATGAACAGCAAGGATTCCAACAAACTTCCCTGGGGCATATTCAAAGTTAATTCTACATCTGACAATAACTCTCCATCCAGGATAAACTGCTGCATCCTCTCTGTCAAAGAATCCTCAGTCGAGACACAATTTTTTTCTTGAACCTCATATGATCATACTTTTGACAAGAAGTGTAGACATGGCACTGAGTCAAATGCTTTTTGATAATCAAGAAATACTGCATCTACTTGATTGCCTTCATCCAAAGCTTTCAGTATGTTATGTGAGAAAAGTGTGAGTTGGGTTTCACATGATCAGTGTTTCTGGAATCCATACTCATTATGTTTTAGCTCAGTATATGTTCCAAGATTCTTCAACAAATTGATGTAAGGGATATTGGACAGTAGTTTTGTGGATCACTTCTACTACCTTTCCTGTAAATGTGCGTGACCTGTGCTTTCTTCCAGCAACTGCATACAGTTTTTTGTTTAAGGTATCTGTGATAGATTACATTTAGAAGATCAGCAAACTCAACTGTAAATTCAATATAGAATCTGATAGGGTTTCCATTAGACCCTGGAGCTTTCTCCATTTTAGCTGTTTCTCAACACTACTGACCGTAACACTTTTTTCACTCATCTTTCCAGTGGTACAAGGATTTAATTGCAACATTTCTCATGGATTTTTCTTTGTAAAGGAACATTTGAAAATGGAGTTGAGTATTTCAGTTTTTCTATCCTCAATTTCAGTTCTAGTCTCATTCATAAGTGACTGGACACTAACATCAGGTGCCACTGAACAAACTTTACATATGAGCAGAATTTCTTTAGGTTTTCTGAAAGATGACTTGACAATATTCTGCGACGGTGGTTACTGAAGGCTCCACATATTGCTCTCTTGACAGCCAGATGCTTTCCATTCAGAATCTCTCTATCTATAGCCCTATGCTTTGTTTCACACCTATTATGCAGTAGTCTCTGTTTCTTTAAGATTCTTTGCAATGACTCTACACCATGGAACTATTCTACTGCATGCATATCAATCCAGTGTATGGTCAACTTTTTTTAACCTGAGCCATAGTTCATCTACATGCTCCTGTCCTGTGCTGAAAATTACAAGTTCCTCATTGAGATGTGACACTATTGCTTTTTTATCTACTTTATTGAACATCTGTACCATTCTTCTTGTTTTAGTTGTCCTTTGTACTCTAGTAATCATTGTGCCAAAACTACACTGTGGTCACTGATACCTGTTTTGATGTAGACACACTCAAACATATCAAGTTTACTTATTGCCATTAGATATCATGTATTCCCATCATGAGTAGGGTTCCAAACTATTTGTTCTAGGTAGTTTTCAGAGAAGGCATTTACGGATGTTTCACAGGATGTCTTGTCACACCCACCACTAACAAAAGTATAATTTTCCCAGTTGATTTTTGGATGATTTAAGTCTCCACTGATGATTACTGTATGAGTGGGGAACTTACATACTACCAAACTGAGAAGGTCTCTTAAATTTTCAGTTACTATAGGAGGTGTGTCTGGTGGGTAACAGAAGGATCCAGTTACTATTTTATGCCCACCCCTGATGCTGAGTCATTCCCAAACAATCTGGCATGCAGCTTCAATTTTTGTCTTGGTGGATTTGAGTTTCTTGGCTACTGTGACAGACATATCCCCTCCATTTCCCATTAGCCTATCCTTTCTATAAACACTTAAATTCTCCCAAAAAATCTAACTGTTGCCAATTTCAGGTTCTAATCAGCTTTCTGTACTTAACATTATGTGAGATTCACTGCTTTTCAGGAGTGGTTCTTTACTCAGGCACTTTGTTGTGAATGTTTCAGCAGTTATATTACTAGGCTATTAATATTTTAATCTCTGTGGGGCGTTCTTTTGGGCCTTACACTTATACTTCTCAGTCTCCTGCAGCTGCCATGATGCCTAATCTAAAACGCCCTTGTGTCCATCCCACACACAGAGTCATCTACCTGCTTACCAGCCTCTGATTTTTAGTGCTCGCCTGACCCTTTAGGGGTGCCCTACAGTTCTTAACCACACAGCACAAGTCCAGAATTTCACAGTGTAGCTAGTCACAGAACCTTGAAAGTTCAGTCCTTCCACTCGACTCAGAACCAGGAGTCCGTGATCAGTTCTGTAGACAATGCTGCAAACTGCAAGCTTTGTTGAAACTCTATGCACAAGGCTAGTCTTCTCAACCTTTTCTGCCAGTCTCTGGAATGATCCAGGTATGACCTTGAAGACCAGACAACAGGCATTTGCCCCAACATGCACCACAATCTGTAGTTGGTTGCACCCTGTTCCCTCAGTGTCTGCTGGAACAGACTCTTCAACATGTTGAATGAGGCTCCCAGGCATACACCCTGAGTGCCCCTGGTGTTCCATCCTGTCTTAGTGGCCATTTCCCTAAGCGGTACCATTATTTACCATTTGAACTGCTCACCATTAATAGTCCCTATCCTTTTGCGTTTTCTTCCCCTTGACATGGGACAACGCAGGTTTCCCCAAAAGAGGTGAAGTGACCCCCACTGGCTCAGTTTCAGTTTCAGTGAAAGACACCTCAAATGGTTTGGTTAGGGGGATTGGTAGATTAGATTAGATTAGTACTTGTTCCATAGATCATGAATACAACACTTCGTAATGATGTGGAACGTGTCAGGTTAATAAAAGGTGTCTATACAAGATATTACATTACACTTAATATTTTTAATTTTTTTTTTTTGGGGGGGGGGGGGGGGGGGGGGGGGGAATTACCCACTGACTATATCCAAAAATTCATCTACTTAACTGTGGTAGCAAGGCAAATCTATAGGTTGTTCCAATTGGGAAACTGTCAGACACTGTCCTCTTTCTGTGGCCCCTGTTCCCAGCTACCACTTCCCACTGCTGTTTACCCTCCTCCCCCCTTAACGTCTTCAGTTCCTCCCTCGCTCTGTCCAAATCAGCCTGAAGGGGATCTAATTTTCTCCTCCTGTTCAGCTATAATCCTGTCTCTGCAGCTCTCAAACATTTTAAAGAGCACAAATAAGTTTAAGCTTACAACTGATGATAACAGTACGAGTTTATCATGGTTTTTGCAAGTGGTTAAAATTTCACAATCTATCATAATAGAAATGAGTATTAATGACTGTTTTAAGACCCAAGTGGCACAAGCCACCCTGGCACCAAGGTACAAGGGGCACCAGAGGCACAACAGAGGCAAAATTTCCGTACAGAACATGAAACTATCAGTAGTGGTGCCTTGGGTACCAAGATGTGTGGGGTGCTAGTGGTCTCCAAGTGCAAGATTTTTATACATTTGTATCACACTTAGAAGCAAATCCTGATACATGTGAAATGTATGCCAGAAAAGTGGAGGGGGGGGGGGGGGGGGGAAGGGGGAGAAGAGGGGTGCCAAACGCTAAGATTAGCAGAAGTGATGCAAAAGGTAAAATATGTAAATCTAGAATTTCAAATTGGTGCACAAATCATTGTGAAACATTATAATTTTCTGCAAGCACTCCAACAAATCTTGCATCTAATTTCACAATAATTCTTTTATTTCATGAACTGAATAACTTAATACATAAGTTATGTATTTGAATAGCTGGAAAGATTAGCTATTAATTTTCCAATGAACAGAAATAAAGGAAATGTAAATAGTAGGCCCAAATATGTATTGAACGTAACTGAAATCTATGTGTCATAAATAAAGCCTGATTTTTTTGGCTTTCTCTTTGTGAATGTATTTTCGTAAATGCATTTTCTTATCTTTTCCAGTTCCAAGAACCTGTCTATGGCACAAATGATCCAAGCTTCACTGATTTTGTAGCACCTGGTGTTATACTCACGTAAGTCTTTTCTAGCATCGTTAACATTCACTGTACTTGTACAGAATAGTTCCCCATTAAGAATAAAATAGCAAGTGAGTATATCAAAAGTAATCTTTTAGTCAAATTATTTACATTTATTTAAATACAGCAAAAGCAATTTACATCCTTCATTCAAAACTTGAGAACAATAGTCTACTACCATAGTCACTGAAATGGTCTTAACTATGGAAAACATCATGAAAATAATTTCTAGCTACATGAAAGTAATTCAGAACATTACAGATTACATTTTTGTGCTTGTTTTGTGGATATGATATTAAGTGAACTTTGTAACTGCCATTTCAAATTGTTTTTAATATGTTCCTCTTAAAATACACTGCCAGTTATTTTTAACTGGATACAGTTTGTGCTCTTTTAATTAATGGAAAGAGTCCTAAAATTGCATTTGGATAATGACAGTTATACAATCTGTGAAATTTTAGGAATTATAGATGTAATTATGTGTTGAACATGTAAGACCTAATTTCCTTTGATGTTTCACTGTGGATTAAAATATTAATGAAAATTTTCACTGACTTAGCTGACTCCTACTTGTTCTTTCCATAGTGTATGCCAAAAGTTGTGACATAAGCTATTTCCATTTTCTGCACACTTTTCAGAATAATAGAGGGCATGAGAAAAAAAAAAAATATTGTGAGAAATGCGACAGGGGAATTGTGTAAGATATTGTAATGTTAGTGGAAAGGATTTGAAAGATTTAGAGAGAGTAACGTTTCTCAGAAAAAAATTAGATAGACATGGAGAAAATAAATAGGGAATGGGCAGAAAGGGGGCAGGTATTGAGGATACTGAGCAGTAGGGAGGGAGCAGGGTAATGTGTGTAGCTATAAAGAAACTGCTTATTTGCTGAAATTACCTGCACTAAATATTTAATTACTTGCAGACTTGTCACTTTTCACTGCCCATTGCAGTAGCTTTAACTTATTCTGTGACTGAAACTGTATGTATGTGTTTTAAAAAAAATAAAAGAAAAAAATACACTGAGGATGCCACAACTGTAGTGAAACATGTTTGGGCATTAAAACAAAACAATAACTGTGTACTTGGAAAAAGGCAGACTCAGGAACTGAGCTTAAAATTCCAATATGATAATTTATGTACTATTTTTTCAACTTTTCTTTATCTCTAATGGAAGGTGTGAAGGAAGCATAGGAAGCAGGTTCCACCCAGTATGCAGTCTGCTGCATGAATATGAACAGTATGCACAGAGGGGAGGGTGGGCAGGACATGGGAGCAAAATCTTCAAATTTCATGCAGTTCTGGGAGTAAATATGTAGTTTGCATAGCGCAGTGTGTGTGAAGGACCAAGAATTACCCCCTCACTCATTTTGAAATAAGTACATAAACAAACTGTTGGTGCAGCACAACATTCACTATGTGACTACTTGAATACTGCATGCAGAACTAAAATTGTCTGTTGGCATTTGCTAATAACCTGAAGTCTTCCAGATTTTCACTCCTTCACATATATGGAGCAAAACAAGACAAACACAAAAATAGTTTTTAGATCAGAATATAAGAAAAATCAATAAATATCTACACCTCATCTGGTTTCCTGAGTGAGCTGAACATTAATGATCAATCTTTCTTTTTTTTAATTTCAGGATTGTGTTTTTCTTGGCTGTGGCTCTGACCTCATCAGTTCTTATTATTGAGCGAATGGAAGGTCTTCTTGACAGGAGCTGGGTTGCAGGTAACCTGCGCAGCAGTCTCTTGATTGCTGTTACTTTATTTCTCATGCACCAGACAGGAAAACCAACACTGTTTGTCATAATGTTGCTTAATAATAAACAAGCTTAATCCTTTTTCTTCACTGGATTTTGTTGTTCTGTAGATGTCCACTGGAAAAATAAAAAAATCTTTAAAATTTGACGCTAGTAGAGAATTAGACTGACTTTTAGTATAGAGATTTTACATTTTACTCTAATCCATGACAGTGTTGCTGCATTGTAATCAAGATATATTGTAGTTCCATTTTATTGAAAAAGTTGCTGTGCTACTCATAAATACAGTGCTGGACAAAAAAGTGAAGTACCCAGAAGGCAAGGAGGAAACTTCATGGGTGATGTTATTTCAGTGATTACAAACACAAGTAAAATACACAAAGAATTTGGCAATATGAGCTCACTCATCAGTATGACATTTACTCTTGCCTGGATGCAGAAGCTGATGCAGTTTCAAGGAGTTAAATAAAGCCAATGTAGCCTCTATGATGTAATCTGACTCACAATTGTGATAACTGATTCTTGATATTCTGGATACTGGCACTATGACCAAGTTGACCTCAAAGCTGGTCCCATTCATGTACTATTGGGGACAGGTCTGGGTGTTTCTTGCTGGACACAAGGGTACCTCAGCATCATGCACACAGTTCACAGAAACACATGCCATGTGTGGGTCAGCACTTTCCTTTCAAAAATAGGCACCATAATACTGTCATATGGGGATGTAGGATGTCCATGAAACACTGTTGTGCCATCAGAGTTCCCTCAGTCACAACCAACTGTGACCTGAAGTCATACTCAATGGCTCACAACACAATGATCTCAGAAGTTAATGCAACAGCACCTCTCTGGAACATTGGAAGAAAGGGACTTCTCCCATGGTTGCCACCATTCTCACCAGCTCACTGGCATCCAGGATGGTGCAAAACTATGATTCATTGCTGAACACAATGTGATGCCATTCATCAGAAGTCCATAATTCCCAGTCATGGCACCATTCCAAATACAGCAATTTGTGTTCTAGTGTTAATAGCAGCCTACACATGGGAGAGTAACTCCCTAGTCTCTCTGTTACTAGTCTCCAGTGAATGATCTAGGATTCCACAGAATGTCGCAGGGAGTCCATTACTTGTTTTAAGTGCAGGTGAAGATGTGAAGGGGTTAAGGTGTGCTTGGTGCACAATACAATGATCCTCCCTTATAGCAGTCAAATGTGATCAAGTGGAGCATTAATGAGGAGTATGCCTGTCCTCACATTCCCATGCTGCTCAACATGGGGTCACTGTCACATACATACAGCCCCACAAATCTTGATATTGCATGATACAACCAGTTGGCCAAATGCAGATCCACAATGAGGCCTCTTTCTGACTCAATCAGGTGCTGATAACCATCCTTCACACATGAGTATGTGGCATCTCCACTGGATGGTTCACATGTTCATACTCCTTATGATAAAATCCATGGTATCACAAACTGGAAGGTTTGATGATAAACTTTTCCATACATAAGACTTGAGAAGTCTGGCGACAGAAAATTTCAAATAGACTTTTATCAACAACAACAAAATATTTTTAACAAATCAGTAGTAGTTGAGTGTAAAACTATTATAACCCTTACACTTTTAATTTATTCCTTAATTTTGAAGTTGATTTTAATTTTCTTTTACAGGTGTAACACCATTTGAGGTATTGTTCTCACATGTAATAACACAGTTTGTGGTGATGTGTGGTCAAACAGCTCTAGTACTAATATTTATGATTGTAGTATTTGGTGTTCAATGCAAAGGAGACATTGGTTGGGTGGTAGTTCTGACAATTCTGCAAGGTCTCTGTGGCATGTGTTTTGGTAAGTAGGCTATAGTGCTGTGGTTCTGCTATTCTATTTAAACTGAATGAAGCATTTGGTTTATGTAACATTAATACCCAGGCAATAATTTAACTTTAATTACTTGTGTTTCCAGGATTTGTTATTTCTGCAATTTGCGAACTGGAAAGAAATGCTATTCAGCTGGCCCTGGGTAGTTTCTATCCCACACTACTACTCAGTGGTAAGTTAAAAACTCTTTAATTACAATCAGCTATCATTTATTTAAGACATTAGGATAGCTTTTGACATTTTTAGTGTAATTACACCTTACCTTGTTATTTTTCCACTACTTCTATTGTTCAAGTCCTTCATAAAAAAAACTCTAACATACACATCAAAAACAGTGTGCAGTTATAAAAAAAGAGTGGGAGCCAGTATAATACATATCATATTCACAATCCACAACAAGTTCTACAATACATTATTATAATATTTATTCTATAAATCACATTCATTCATCATGTTCCAAAGATTACACTGAGGACAAGCTCAAGAAATAGAACACACACAAAGATAACCAAGAAAGCACTTGTCAGAAAATAATTCACTGTACACTTCATTGTTGTTGTAGTCTTCAATGCAAAAACTGGTTTGACACAACTATCTTCACTAGTCTTTCCTCTGACAGTCTGCTTATCCCTTTGTAACTATTGCAGTCTACATCTATTTGAACCTACTTTCTGTGTTTAAGCCTTGGTATCTCTCACTAGTTTTTACCTCTTGCACTTCCCTCCATTACTTATACTATGGGATAGCTACCAGTATCATCATGTTTCAACATGTGAGAATAAAATACAAATTTATTAAAAAGACAAGAAAATATTAACACAAGGTCATTGTGATACTCTCTGAATTTCTCTCCATGTAACAGATTCCATTAGATAAATCAAAACTGATGTAGGTGTCTACATTTCTTTCAAAACATTATAATAAAAAATCATAAGATGTGCTCATCATGCATATAAAATTTTTTAGACTCTTAGTTTTATGCTACTTTATTCTCCAAAACTTAGCTGAGAAATTTGCAATTGATATATGTAAAAATAAAAATGCTGCCACTGGTGTGTGTGTGTGTGTGTGTGTGTGTGTGTGTGTGTGAAAGGGGGAGGGAGGACAGGGGAAAGGACAGGGAGGGTGATGCACACACACATTATGTACTGAATTGAATTAATTTTATTGTTGTAGAGACCTCAGAGGTCATCTCAGGTATTACAAGGGTCAAAAGAGCTACATATACAAGAAATTATTAATGTTTTTGACATTACGTATATCTATACATTACCAATGTCATATTTATACCTCATTTTGAACTTTTGGAAAAATGTGCTTTATATTACTGTTTACTGATGTATTACATCTAAATACAATAATAAACATTTTACATTTTCACTATATTCTTTGCCTAAATAAAAAATTCATCAGTTTCACAAGGACTCAATTCTAAAGAAAATATTTGATGTTCCATTTGAACTGTTTTTTTTTTTTAGTCACTTCTTGACGCAAGAAGGTAGGACATTGAAGAGTTCAGTTTATTTGTTTAGAAAGCATATCTATGTGTCTTTTTCTAGTTAAAGCATAGTAATACATACTATGTTTGTTCCTGGAATTGTACTTATGGCATATGTCATACTGCTGATTTAGTTCTTTTTGATATGAATTACATACTGTGGAATCAAATCCAGGATTTTGGTTGGGGGGGGGGGGGGAGGGTGACACTGAGCTTATATAAATTTTGTCTCACTTTGCTGTGTTCTAATTCTCTAAATGAAGAAGTTTTCTTAATGTGTTATGTTACTAACTACAATAGCAAGAAAATTTTTAAGACTGAAGTCTCTTTAAGTTTTCTTGTTGCTAGGCCTACAATCAACTCTGGGTGCTGTGCTGCATGTTATCCTCACTGCTTTCTTTTGTAATTTCAACACATTGGTTATATTTTTCTGGTTGTCCACAGAATGGTGCCATACACTGCTTGAATATATTTTAAGGAATAATGGACAGTTTTCAGCACTGGAATACCATCACAAAATTGTATTACCTTAGGGCAAATTTACCTTTACTAATTCTACATACTACCTCTCTTTTATCCCAAGACAGTTTAAATCAGTTTTTATCCCAAGGAAATTAGCAGCACTTAATTTCTGTTCCAATCGTGTATTATGATTCCACATAATTGTAAAGGTATTTTACTTTATCCTGATCACTACAGAGGGAGTCTGTATTAAACAAAGCTACAACATTGTCTGTGGTCAAATAATCTTTCATATTTCAACATTTCTATTGACTCCAGCATTATACAGACCACTAGATCATCAGCAAGGAAATAACTGCATGTCCCCATTACTTTATTTGGCAAGTCATTAATGTAAATTATAAATAAGATTGGACCCAGTACCAAGCCTTGAGGAATGCCCACAAGACCTGGACTGTGCAGTATTAATAATCATTTTCTGCATTGTACAACTGAAATATGATTTCACTAATTCAACAACTTTCTCTATACTGCCATAGAAACGTAATTTATTTACTATTTTATGGGATGCTGTGCCAGAAGCACTGATAAATCAATGTCTACTTTGAGCCAATGATTTGCTATCTAGTTGTGTAATGGATTATTTCAGAAATGATGCAGCAGCTTCAATTGTAATAACGCATCAACTGAAACTAAGCTGACAGTCACTGAACATCTTGTTTTCTTCCAGATAATTCAAAATCTGTTTATTGAGTATAGCTTCAGTTACTTTTGTAGCATTGTAATTGTTATAACTTGAAAATCTTCCTTTTCTATGAACTGGAGTAGCTTTTACATACTTCACACCCCTTGGGAACTGAGCTTATATTATGCATGTACTCACTACATTTGTCAATGGTTCTGCTAGGTCAGCTGATCCAGATTTTGAAATTTCTGAATTCAGTCCATATTTATCACTACTGAAAACTCCATAGCTTGTGGTCTAGTGGTCAGCATCATTGTCTCTGAATCACAGGGTCCTGTGTTCAGCCCTGGCCATGTCTGAGATTTTCTTCGATCAGGGGCTGAGTGTTTTGTGTTGTCCTAATCATTGCATCTCATCTTCAGTGACATGCAAGTGACCTAAGTGGTGTCAAACAGAAAGACTTGCACCAGGCAGTCTAACAATCCTAGATGGGGTCTCCCAGCCAATAATGTCATATCATCATTTCATTTAACATTGAAAATATTTTTCAGGGTTTTCAACACATACAGGTTTTGCTCCTCAATCAATCTAAGTTACAAATTTCAAAATTTAAATTTTGTGTTAAATTTTGACTATGGATTTTTCATTTTTCTAACTGTACACTCATCTCCTTTATTTTTTTCTAGCAATAATTTGGGTTTGACTTTCACAAGTTATTTCAACATTATCTACTAATTATCTATAATAAATACATTGTGATAACAAAGTCTCGGCAGATTAGATGAAAAACAAAAGAAATTCATAACTTAACCATGGAACAAAAAGTAAATCAAGACAAAACAGCATATGAAATTTTAACTTTTATGTTAGCTGTCACAGTTCTTCATTTATCACTTGATATTTGCTTTATAAAATCAATATATGAAACTTAACATGATTGAATTGGTAGAGTTTTATAATTACTTACTTTTGCTATGAGTAACTCACATTGGAGTTTAAAATGAAAGGTCCTGGTTTAATGACAGTTAGTGCTGTCTGAAATATAATAGATCAAATATCAAAATACAATAGATCAAATATCTTGTTCATTCTTTGTTTTCTATAACCTCATATGATTTGTGTCATACTGTTAGGATCTTTTTTCTACTACTGTAATAATATATTGGGAATAATTTAGCTTCTTTGTGCATAAAGACACATAAAAAGACACATAAAAATTTCCTTAGATAGTAATTAAATAAGCTATATGTCAATAATGGAACATCTAAACAATTTTAATTCTTCAAAAAATTAAAAAAATCTAATTGTTGAGGATACTTCTATCATTATAACATTAATATATTTATTGTGCTCTGTTGTATAAAGGTGGTGTAACAAGAAGAATCAACTATTTAACTCTTACAATCTTTCACTTCAGGTGTGATATGGCCAGTTGAAGGCATGCCAATTGTCCTGCAATACATCAGTCTGGGTTTACCTCTAACCATGGCCACCACTGGCCTCAGAAGTATGCTGAGTAGAGGCTGGACGATAACTCAGCCAGAAGTTTACAATGGTTTCATTGCCACCATTACCTGGATTGTTCTCTTCCTCACAATCAGTTTGATTGTCCTCAAAGTGAAGAGAGGTTAATCAGTATAGAAGGAGCCTTGTAGGAGTCTTAATATTTGTGTTGCTCCATGAGCATCACATTCCTTGTTGGTCTGTCAAATGTGCCAGTGATGTGGACTGACAAACACATGAAAGAAATTTGAACAGCTGCTGGACAGAATAAAGACTGCTACAGCAACAAGTGTGCCGAAGATTCCTCAGTTTTACTGTCTGTGTGGTATAGTGAAACTGCAAAACTTAAGACACAGTCTCACTGACTGTGAGTGTGTGGCTGTGTTAATGGTGTATATTTTGTGTGCTTTGTGGCAGTGAAACAATCACTGCATTATATTGTGTTGGTTCTGAATGGCCAAATGTATGACCATCTACTATCATTCATCCATATTGTTTTTCAGTTTTATAATAATTTTAAAATTCATATGAAGCATTTAAATCCCACTTTTATTTAAGCAATGGAAAAAATGGCAAGGATTTACACACATCATATTTGTATGAAGATTAATTTCACTTTGTCAGGATTGGAGGGAAAGGAACAAACTTGTCTTTTACATTTTTGGTAGCCTACATATTATGGGAATATGAGTAAAAATCTGTATCCATCAGGAGCAACTAAAGGTGGGATATAATGTATAAGGTGCATTTTAATAAATATTTATGAAACAATGTTTACAAAAGATTTCTGAAATTATTAAGTACCGCTGCACAAGAAAGACTTTATCAATAAACCTTAATTTTTTTATGGGTATTCTATGGTGCTTCGTTCAGTAATTGCTGCAGAGGCCTCTGCCCTATTTGTATGTGGTCCACAGCAGATATAATTTTTTTCCTGACATATCTCTGGAGGCAGTCAATTTTAAATGTTGTGTCAATTTAAATTGCACTTTATGTAATTTTTTTTTAATTGAAATCCTGAATATGGTCTGCAGACACAGTTCCAATTGTTTCCATGTGCTTTCAGAACAGATACAATTTTGTTTTGTGGAAATGAGCTTTGGAACAGCTCCTTCTCACAGAACATTTTGTTAATTTTTTATAAATACCATTATTCATATTTAGTCTGTGATTTACTTTTAAGCAGTGACTGCTTTAAATACGAGAATACTTGATACTGTTGTACTTAACATTGTTTGTTCTATCTGAATCCAAACATTACATACTGTACCTCAGAAACAATAAATATATTTGTTATACTACAATGACAAAGGTATTTTTAAATTCTGTTATAGACAGATGAAATGAAATCCTACCCAACTAAATAATTTCTAAATAACCCAAGTTCCAGTTGAACTCAATATTATCTTCAATGTGACCTAGTCTCCAGACACCTTTCCTGCTGATTTCACAGAAGTGGGGCCATCCAACTAATATGACCTTGCTACTATTACAGTGCTTAGTCATTAGGGGAAGGCTTTTCACTAAGATCTGATACAATGAAAGCAGAATTTGACTCAGTTCTTCCTTAATCACTGTGAATAGTTTTTGCTGGCTTTTGGCCAAACTAACCTAGTGCACAAATATGTGTGCTGGCATACAGTTTTAATCTGCCAGATAGTTCCACATCAGTGCATAATCTACTACAGAGTGAAAATTCATCCTGGAACACTAAGGCTGTCAATAAACCATGTTTCCACAATATCCTTTTTCCAGGAATATTAATCCCACTATGCACCAGATAGGCAGGAGTACTTCTTTCCTGCTCAGAAGGTAGGAAATCAGGTACTGGCAGAAGTAAACCTGGAAGGCAGATCATGAGTCATTATTGGATAGCTCAGTCAGTAGAGCACTTTCGCACAAAAGGCCAGGGCCCCAGGTCCGTGTCCTGATCAGCCACATTTTTAATCTGCCACAAAATTTCAGTTTCTGGTGTAGCTGAACTTAGAGTAATAACTCAGGCAAAACAAAGACTGCGCTTTGTTGGCAGAACACTTAGAAGATGTGACAAACCCACTAAAGAGACAGCCTACATTACACTTGTCCATTCTCTGCTGGAATATTGTTGTGCGGTATGGACTCTTACCAGGTAGGATTGACGGAGGACATCGAAAAAGTACAAAGAAGGGAAGCTCGTTTTGTGTTATCATGCAATAGGGGTGAGAGTGTCACTGATATGATACATGAGTAGGGGTGGCAGTCACTGAAACAAAAGTGGTTTTCTTTTCAGCAAGATCTATTTACGAAATTTCAATCACAAACTTCTTCTTCTGAATGTGTAAACATTTTGTTGACACCCACCTATGTAGGGAGGAATGATCATCATAATAAAATAAGAGAAATCAGAGCTCAGATGGAAAGATTTATGTGTTCCTTTTTCCCATGTGCCATTCGAGAGTGGAATGGTAGAGAAGTAGCATGAAAATTGTTCAATGAACCATTCGCCAGGCAATTAAGTGTGAATTGCAGAGTAACCATGTAGATGTAGATGTTCATTTGAACATGGCCTAAATTCAATAGCAAGGGGTAATAACTTGATTCGTCTCCTCTCTCCCACCCCCTCCCCCTCCCCACCCCACCCCAGATTCAGAAACTACACTTGATCATTTGGGCATGGTCTAAATCCCATAGCACAGAAATATACCACCAATGAGGTAATGGCAAAAGGTGACTAAAATTGCCTAGTATTGAATCAAGAAGTTATACACACATTACTGGTTGGAAAGACAGTCTTATGAAACAATGCTGAACTGCCCCAAACAACTAGTCTGTTGTCATGAAAGGTAGAAAGCTTATTAACAACCCTAAGGAAATATTTGTGCTTGGTAGAAACTACAGTTACCAACTTCCTACTCAAAACTGAAAATAAGAAATCTATTTCAAATACAAAAAATACAGCACAGTTATGGTCAAAGCTCAGTCATCCCTATAATTGCATGGAGATAAATAGAAAATGTCAAGGTTATTCATTTAGAGGCCTTATTTGAAGACTTCTGCAAAAAAGCTACACTTGTGCTTGAAAAGAGAGAGTAGAAAATTCCACAGAGAAAATTTCATAGTAAAAAGCTCACCAATAAGATATATTGTAATATATACTCATATTATAAATAATAATACAGGGAAATATTCCACGTGGGAAAAATATATCTAAAAACAAACATGGTGTGACTTACCAAACAAAAGTATTGGCAGGTCGATAGGCACACAAACAAACACAAACATACACACAAAATTCAAGCTTTCGCAACCAATGGTTGCTTCATCAGAAAAGAGGGAAGGAGAGGGAAAGACGAAAGGATGTGGGTTTTAAGGGAGAGGGTAAGGAGTCATTCCAATCCCCAGAGCGGAAAGACTTACCTTAGGGGGAAAAAAGGACAGGTATACACTTGCGCACACACACACACATATCCATCCGCACATACACAGACACAAGCAGACATTTGTAAAGACAAAGAGTTTGGCCAGAGATGTAAGTCGAGGTGGAACTACAGAGACAAAGATGTTGTTGAAAGACAGGTGAGGTGTGAGCGGCGGCAATATGAAATTAGAAATTAGCGGAGATTGAGGCCTGGCGGATAACAAGAAGAGAGGATATGCTGAAGGGCAAGTTCCCATCTCCGGAGTTCTGACAGGTTGGTGTTAGTGGGAAGTATCCAGATAACCCGGATGGTGTAACACTGTGCCAAGATGTGCTGGCCGTGCACCAAGGCAAATTTAGCCACAGGGTGATCCTCATTACCAACAAACACTGTCTGCCTGTGTCCATTCATGTGAATGGACAGTTTGTTGCTGGTCATTCCCACATAGAAAGCTTCACAGTGTAGGCAGGTCAGTTGGTAAATCACGTGGGTGCTTTCACACGTGGCTCTGCCTTTGATCGTGTGCATCTTCCGGGTTACAGGACTGGAGTAGATGGTGGTGGGAGGGTGCATGGGACAGATTTTACACCGCGGGCGGTTACAAGGGTAGGAGTCAGAGGGTAGGGAAGGTGGTTTGGGGATTCCATAGGGATGGTTTGGGGATTCCATAGGGATGAACTAAGAGGTTACGAAGGTTAGGTGGACGGCGGAAAGACACTCTTGGTGGAGTGGGGAGGATTTCATGAAGGATGGATCTCATTTCAGGGCAGGATTTGAGGAAGTCGTATCCCTGCTGGAGAGCCACATTCAGAGTCTGATCCAGTCCCGGAAAGTATCCTTTCACAAGTGGGGCACTTTTGGGGTTCTTCTGTGGGAGGTTCTGGGTTTGAGGAGATGAGGAAGTGGCTCTGGTTATTTGCTTCTGTATCAGGTTGGGAGAGTAGCTGCGGGATGCAAAAGCTGTTTTCAGGTTGTTGGTGTAATGGTTCAGGGATTCCGGACTGGAGCAGATTCGTTTGCCTTGAAGACCTAGGCCGTAGAGAAGGGACCGTTTGATGTGGAATGGGTGGCAGCTGTCATAATGGAGGTACTGTTGCTTGTTGGTGGGTTTGATGTGGACGGACGTGTGAAGCTGGCCATTGGACAGGTGGAGGTCAACATCAAGGAAAGGGGCATGGGATTTGGAGTAGGACCAGGTGAACCTGATGGAACCAGAGGAGTTGAGGTTGGAGAGGAATTTCTGGAGTTCTTCTTCACTGTGAGTCCAGATCATGAAAATGTCATCAATAAATCTGTACCAAACTTTGGGTTGGCAGGCCTGGGTAACCAACAAGGCTTCCTCTAAGCGACCCATGAATAGGTTGGCATACGAGGGGGCCATCCTGGTACCCGTGGCTGTTTCCTTTAATTGTTGGTATGTCTGGCCTTCGAAAGTGAAGAAGTTGTGGGTCAGGATGAAGCTGGCTAAGGTAATGAGGAAAGAAGTTTTAGGTAGGGTGGCAGGTGATCGGCGTGAAAGGAAGTGCTCCATCGCAGCGAGGCCCTGAACGTGTGGAATATTTGTGTATAAGGAAGTGGCATCAATGGTTACAAGGATGGTTTCTGGGGGTAACAGACTGGGTAAGGATTCCAGGCGTTCGAGAAAATGGTTGGTGTCTTTGATGAAGGATGGGAGCCTGCATGTAATGGATTGAAGGTGTTGATCTACGTAGGCAGAGATGCGTTCTGTTGGGGCTTGGTAACCAGCTACAATGGGACGGCTGGGATGATTGGGTTTGTGAATTTTGGGATTTTTTGGATTTTATAGCAGCGGTTGTGCTCTTGAGAGAATCGGTAATCTGACGCAAACATTGTGTAGCACCTCACTCAGTGGCCGACAGGCAGCAACTGACATGCTGTAAGGCAGGAACAAAATTCACACATGCACATAAAGGTCTCTTTCTTTACTATGTACAATGGTTCCACGCTATCAACTCTATTTAGCGTGGGAAAATCAAAGGTAGCTTTGTAGCCAGACTTTGTATTATGACCACCATCTCTCCTACTTTATGGAGCAGACAAGCATCCAGACCCCATGCTCAGTGAAGAGTTGTGGATGTCCAACCACTTATCGCCTAGTGGTAGTTTCGCTGTTCTTCTACCTCTTTCTGCAGATGCTCACAACAGTAGCATGTGAACATTTGACCAGCTTCACTGTTTTTGAGATACTCGTTCACAGGCTCTGTGTAATAACAATCTGTGCTTTGTCAAAGTCACTTATTTCAATAGATTTCCTCATTTGCAGCCCATTTCTTGGCTATGATGATGCCCTGTGCACGTCTAATCTGCTTGTATACTGTTGTTACCAAACCATGTTCCTGTTGTGCCACCAGGCAGCATCCAACATCACACTTGACAGTGGTAATAATGTTTTGGCTCTTCACTGTATAGACATCATCTTATATTTAGAGAGGGAGCATTGGCTATTGAGGCCACAAACAAATTTATTTTGAAGGATTTGGATGGGGAAGGCTTGGTAAATGATACTCAAGTTCCAACAGGATTGAGATGCCCTGATAACCTGAAGTGCTTGATACAGTATCAATGGTGCTCAATCAGTTACAGGACACTGACTTGCAAGGCGATAGCGCAAGAGATACGCAAGAAAATATGAATTAGTCACAACAGTTTATTGCTCTGATTAAAATTTGACAATTTTGTGAAACACAGGGGGAAGTAGTATTAAATTCTATCAGCTTACAAACTTTTGTTGTAACTGAACAGGTTTGCAATAAACATTCACATACATGTATGGAAACCTTACACAAACATTAATGCTGATTTTTTTTATGAGTACATAAATGAAACATTAGAAAAAGAAAATGTTGTCCTTCACAAAACATTAGTTGATTCAGAACCCAGACCAATATTTTATTTGGCAATGAGAGACTGCAATGATTCACTAAGTGGATTGCGAATGAGAAATTCAGTTACTGTTCATGTATTAGAATACTGAGTAAAAACTTTATCAGCTTTTATTCAGGTTTAGAACATGTTGGTGACATTCTGTTGAAACTAGAAGGAAAATGAACCCAGAATGAGATGTCAAACAAAGGAAATAAATCATACTAAATTGACTGTAATTGTTATCATGAGGAAAAATTATAGCAGCAAGATTCACTGTGGAGATAGTACAAACAGACATCACAACATTGCAGGATAAGCAAAAGTTCAAGAATAGGACTGAATCAGGATTGCAATCTTTTATTTGAACTGATGTTGTTACATATGCTCAGTGCACTTAAAGGTCCTTGCTATGGAAGGGTTGGAAGGGGATCAGTGACACCAGCTTGGTTGAGAGCTAAGATGATTATTCAGGGGGGAGCAGTGAGTGAGCAACAAATTTCATCATGTTGCCAAACATGGGGAACTATACCACATACTTTGGCTTTTTATGAACATCTATCACATTTAAGCTGCAGTTCACCTGAATCCATTTGTAGTTGGAATAGAACTGACTTTAAAATTAGACAAATACTCAACAATAGCATTCATTTCTACAGGGCCAATAGTGTACTTAATATGTTTCTTGGTGCAGTGTTGTTGACACTGTCCATGGCATATGACGAAATGTAAGAGGCTGTGTCAGCTAGTTCTGTACAGCCAATAAGGGAGCAGTGGGCAGGCTGTATGTTTGGAAGGAAGAGACATTACACTCTCACGTCAGTTTCAAAGTGAAATGTGATGTCTATACAGAAAAAAAAACAGCTGTGTTCTCAGGTCCCACCATAATGACAGACTCAAAAATAGCAACATATTCGGAAAAAAAACAGACAAATATTTCTGACAAAGAACATATAAATTTCACATCTGTGCTATCATGATGATGAGGCTAATGATTAAAAATCAGTAATACCATAGACTACAGGGTTAGTAAGCTAAAAATAGTAGGAAAGAAACAGTCTGAAAATCAACATAAAAATTTGTTGTTTATTTTATTTCTGCTAGTATTATCAAACTGTAGACCATCAACAAATGGCAGAAGTTCAGAATAAGTATAAGGTTAGTTTTTTGGCAGGTACTTTATGTCAATAAAACAATTTGTAATTTTAGTTAGTCAGAATAGGTTAAAAATAAATTTTTCCCAGTGAGTCTCTCATAAAAAAGACGGATTGTCTTACATTCAGTGTCGTCTTACACTCGGGTGAATACAGTACTTGGTCCGATGTATTAGATAAGTGTAGGATTGAAGAGGAAAGACAGTGGTGAGGTTTTTCATCTTTCTTTCTTTCAAAGCAGTTCTTTCACTCCTAATAATCTAGAAGTAATTTCTGTTATTGTCGATGTGGACAGATTGTATCTAGTAATAATTTGTTGTTAGTATACTTTACAGAAGTAGACTGCAGGATTGCTTCTGCTTGTTAATGTATGATGCTACTTATTTCGTATCACTGAAGATTCTCCTCTGTGATGGGCTTCACAGAAAACTGTGGGAATGAATGGGTTAATGAATGAATGAACTGGCGATGTTAATGGCTACAGGGAAGTGTCTGTGCTGGATAATAATAAGGAAATATAGAATAACTTAGACAATGTTTTCAGTTGGTATATTGACTGGAAGCTTTCTTCAAATGTTAGATAAATGTAGGAAATGCTGATATACAAGAGAAAGTGTCTGATAGTATCTCACTGCAACATTAATGGTGGACTTATGAGAACTGTTGCAGCATTTAAATACTTAATATTAATAAGGCAAACTGAAATGAAATGGAATAAACACTTGAAATCAGTAGGAGGTAAGGAAAGTGAAAGGCTTAGATTTGTTGGGTTTTTTTCAAGTAGTGAGCCCCTCCTCACCCACACTGGTATGATGGCCAACACAAAAGGTCTACTGCCATCTCTGCATAAGGGTTAGTTTTCACTAAAGTGAGGTCACGCAGGATGTGGGTACTATGATGTTTGTGTACATCTGGTTAAGGTTAACCATTAATATGCGCTCATCTGAAGAAGGACTGGGTCGAAAGTTGAATGAAGGGTAGCGGTTTGAAGGGCAGAGTGAAAAAAGTGCCAAGGCAATAGCCAAGGGAAATAAACCTCTGCAATAGTTGCGTCGGGTTGTGAGAGCAGTAGTGGTTTTCTTGCTGCCTGCAACAGGTCATGCAAGGGTAGGCTTTGTTAGTAGTGGGTATCATGCAGGTTGATACCTTTGACGTAGTGCAGTGGTGTTACTCAGTGGCTGCCGCTGGGTACTAGTGTTGATTTCTCAGTCAGCATCAGCATACCTGTAACAGTTAGGTTCATCATCATTTTGTATCTGATAGGTCATATATCAGATTCACAGTGTAGGGTAATGTTGGTAGTTTGTTTGTGCATCATTGTGTGAGGTTTCCCTGCTGTAGCCTGTTGTTCAGCTTTAATAGCAGTTGGCACATCCAGTCAATGTTGCTGATATTCAGGGGCTTGCCGACTTTGTTGATTGTGGGTGTACATTAGCTTGCCATAGGTGGTTAGGGGGCTGCAAAGTATGTTTTGATCACCTTTTAAGGAAACCACACAAATGTTAGTGCAAACTATTCTAAGGTAGTACTCCACATTTTGGGCCCTTTGTGAAGTTCCTCTGCTTTATTTCTTCATTGATGGTCATTGGTGTCTATGTACTGTGTTGTTATACTGGCTGAAAAATAGGGGGGGGGGGGGGGGGGGGAGGGTGCAAATTCAACGCTGAATACTTTAAATGATATAGCCAAAAGTTACACAGTTGCGTTTCATAGTTCTTTAGATTCACTGTTCACCCCCCCCCCCCCCAATAACACACAGTTATATGGCCAGTTAACTATAGGCAAATTTTACTGAGACCCATTAATAGTTTGCAGGCATTAAAAACTGAACCAAACAGTTCACAGTTCTCGCAGAATAATACGGAACGTATTGAACAGACACTGTCATTGTTTTAACACATGACCTATTTGTGTTACACTTATTTCACAGTTAAGTTGATGCATTGTTGCTGATCTAACCATTATGGAATCCTTGTCTGAAACTCGGCTGTGGACTGACTGTCTCAGGACCAAAAAATTATACATTGTTTGATGTTTAATTTACAGAAGTTACAATTAAAGCATAACTCACAAAATTAACTGAATACATTAAAAATTGGTTCTTTTGAATGGTATTTTCTACAATGAGGGTTGGGTCAAATTACTTGCTTAAGTGACGGAATTAACAGATATAGTTATGAAAAAATCCTTCTGACAAAACTGGTAGTTATTTTGGTATTAATTAAGGGCTGTCTTTACTAGAATGTTTTTGAATAGAGCCAAATAAATATTTAAAGAATCCTGGTGATTCTTTTTCCAAATGTTTATCATTATTACAGAATTTATATTTGTTTATAAGCCAACAATAGAATCTAAGTCACGGAACAATTATTGATTTCACCCTGTAACGGAAGATATTAACAAGGAATAGTCGAAATAAATCAGGAAATTAATTACATACACAAAACTAAGCACAAAATTAGATCTGGTGTTCTATTCATTAAAACTGAGGGCCAACTTTTCTCTTTTATGAAAATGCAGATTATACTCATGTATGTTAATGGTAATTAGTCAGAAATGAAAAATGAATTAATTACCACTCAAATCAAAATTAAGGGGATGGAAGTTGTACTAAATCATTGCCCCACTTCTCTACTCAACTCTGAGCACTACCCTCATTCAATCAGAAAATTAAATCTTTACAATATCACAAAATGTTACCAAATAGTTGACCTGTCAGAAATACTCACATCAGCTCACCACAGCTGCCAGTTAATCAGAAAAATTACTTTTCTTTGTTCCAGTATTACCACTTTAAGCTCATAATTCCTCAGAACAAAAATATAAGTTTTCAGATAACCTATAGATCCAATAAAGCAGCGTTATATGACTTGTACCCCACTAAAGTATTGCTCTTTCTGTTAAGCTCTCATTACCAGCTGCAGTGTCATGAATTGCACTATATATGAGGGTTGGAACTTAAATAGTGGCAACTATTTATTCACAACAGATACAAAAGAATAACATGTTTGCACCTGTAACTGTCCTTCAAAGTAGTCACCAGCATTGTGTAGAACCCATTGACAGCTATGTGGAAGGTGTAGTATACTGTTAGCAGAGCCTGTTCTACATCTACATTTATACTCCGCAAGCCACCTAATGGTGTATGGTGCAAATGGAGCAGTCTACTGCCTGTCGAATCTCTGGAACAGTTCCGAAATGAATGCCATGAACTGGTTCCTTCATCTTTGGAATCACATCAAAGTCACAAGGACTTAAGTTCAGGGAGTATGGTGGTTGGTACAGTACTTCCCAGTCCCACTGACTGAACAGAGTAGCCACAGCTTGCACAGTACGTGCCTGCGCATTGTCGTGCGAAATGATGGGTGTGTTGTGCAGAAAATGTTGCTGCTTCTTTCACAAAGCTGGTCGCAGGTGATGCTCCAAAAACTAACAGTAATATGACTTAAGTCCTTGTGACTTTGATTTGATTCCAAAGATGAAGGAACCACTTCATGGCATTCGCTTCAGAACTGTTCCAGAGATTTAACAGGCAGTACACTGCTCCATTCGCACCATCAACAGAACAGGCTCTGCTAATGGCATACTACGCCTTCCGCAACACTGGCAACAGGTTCTACACATTGCTGGTGACTACTTTGAAGGACAGTAACAGGTGCAAACATGTAACTCTTTTGTATCAATTGTGAATAAATACACTCCTGGAAATTGAAATAAGAACACCGTGAATTCATTGTCCCAGGAAGGGGAAACTTTATTGACACATTCCTGGGGTCAGATACATCACATGATCACACTGACAGAACCACAGGCACATAGACACAGGCAACAGAGCATGCACAATGTCGGCACTAGTACAGTGTATATCCACCTTTCGCAGCAATGCAGGCTGCTATTCTCCCATGGAGACGATCGCAGAGATGCTGGATGTAGTCCTGTGGAACGGCTTGCCATGCCATTTCCACCTGGCGCCTCAGTTGGACCAGCATTCGTGCTGGACGTGCAGACCGCGTGACGACGCTTCATCCAGTCCCAAACATGCTCAATGGGGGACAGATCCGGAGATCTTGCTGGCCAGGGTAGTTGACTTACACCTTCTAGAGCACGTTGGGTGGCATGGGATACATGCGGACGTGCATTGTCCTGTTGGAACAGCAAGTTCCCTTGCCGGTCTAGGAATGGTAGAACGATGGGTTCGATGACGGTTTGGATGTACTGTGCACTATTCAGTGTCCCCTCGACGATCATCAGTGGTGTACGGCCAGTGTAGGAGATCGCTCCCCACACCATGATGCCAGGTGTTGGCCCTGTGTGCCTCGGTCGTATGCAGTCCTGATTGTGGCGCTCACCTGCACGGCACCAAACACGCATACGACCATCATTGGCACCAAGGCAGAAGCGACTCTCATCGCTGAAGACGACATGTCTCCATTCGTCCCTCCATTCACGCCTGTCGCGACACCACTGGAGGCGGGCTGCACGATGTTGGGGCATGAGCGGAAGACGGCCTAAAGGTGTGCGGGACCGTAGCCCAGCTTCATGGAGACGGTTGCGAATGGTCCTCGCCGATACCCCAGGAGCAACAGTGTCCCTAATTTGCTGGGAAGTGGCGGTGCGGTCCCCTATGACACTGTGTAGGATCCTATGGTCTTGGCATGCATCCGTGCGTCGCTGCGGTCCGGTCCCAGGTCGACGGGCACGTGCACCTTCCGCCGACCACTGGCGACAACATCGATGTACTGTGGAGACCTCACGCCCCACGTGTTGAGCAATTTGGCGGTACGTCCACCCGGCCTCCCGCATGCCCACTATACGCCCTCGCTCAAAGTCCGTCAACTGCACATACGGTTCACGTCCACGCTGTCGTGGCATGCTACCAGTGTTAAAGACTGCGATGGAGCTCCGTATGCCACGGCAAACTGGCTGACACTGACGGCGGCGGTGCACAAATGCTGCGCAGCTAGCGCCATTCGACGGCCAACACCGCGGTTCCTGGTGTGTCCGCTGTGCCGTGCGTGTGATCATTGCTTGTACAGCCCTCTCGCAGTGTCCGGAGCAAGTATGGTGGGTCTGACACACCGGTGTCAATGTGTTCTTTTTTCCATTTCCAGGAGTGTAGTTGCCACTACTTAAGTTCCTGCCCTCGTACACAGTACCTAATGTTGCCTAGTTCAAAATTAAACCATCAATACAGTTACACCACATCTGTTTCTATACCATTATCTTTTTCATTACTCAATCATGTCTGTCAGCTCCATTATTTTACTTATCTTTCTTACTTCATTAGCTAGTAGAGTGCATTCTCAAAAAATATCCCCACTGCAGTGACAGGCTCCCTAACCATTAAGACCCTCACTTTATTCATTATTTTATTATTTCATTATTGTTTCATTATCTAATAAATAAGCACCTGCTCTGATTATCTAATGCAAAATTGATTCTACTGAAAAACACTCCACAGTAAGCAGATCCTTATGCTAAGGCAAACTTAACTCTCGTTACCGATCAGACAAAATTATCGGTTAGGAAAGCTATTATTTCACTGTCACTGTATTCCATCAAATTGCTTGAGATTCTAGCCTGAAGGGTGATATACATACAACTCTTGCTTGTATATTCCACACATAACTCCAGGCAACAATGTTTAAAGTTTTATTTTCTTAATGTTAGAAAAAGCTGTACCATGACACAGATAGATAGTTATCTTCATATACTGATTGCACTGACCACAAACACTCCTAATATACTGTAATTAATATTAAGACCTAGTATTCAAGGTGGTTTTTACTGCATATTGCCTCTGCTGCTGCACCCATGAGCTGATTACTTCAGATGTTAATTATAGTTTTCAGATAATCTGCACCTTCTCCTCCGCATATGATGACACTTCTCATTTTCAGTTTACCTTACCTCTTTGTTTGACAGAAATTCTTTAACAATGGTACCAACTTACTTTCTTCTATACTCTTACTCCCTTACTTATTACAAACATAACATAATAAAATATGTACATAAATAACACTGGAGTAACCTTTTCTAAAATATTTCTATACTTAAGTATCCTGCTGTACAAAATCACATAAAAGCCAAATACAGAATGTTTGTGATTCACTTATAAACTACAGATAGGATAGGAGAAGAGTCTGACTGCCTCAGGAATCACGAAAAATGAGACAGACTGCTGGGGTAAGCATTATCACCACATAATGATCCAACACAGAATGTTGAACCCCCTAATTGTTTGTAGGTCTTACTTCTGGTTCAATGCACATTATAGTAGGTTCCTCCTTTCCCTTTATGGGATAAACATTGGTACTCACACCATCATTCAACATCTCACTAGAATTAGAATTTACACTTGTTTTATTACTATTATTTACATTACCCTATTACTATTATCTACATTACCTTACCCTACAGCACATTTATATACAAGTGGCTCTTCACCACTACCTGCTCTAGTGTGAGCCAAAACTGGAGCATTATCGAGTTTAAATGGTTTGATCCAGAATTAAAATCATCTCCTCCATTTCTGTTACTTGAATTTCTCCTACCATTTCTCTTCCCATTCTGGCTATCCTCCACCATTCCTTGAATATTTAACTATAATTAGTCCTGTTCATCCTATTTACCTGAAACTTTCTCACTGATTAATTATTGTCATCAAAATTCCTCCTACAATCTTTCACTGAGGGCTTCACCCTCTCCACTTCATCATCATAATTCAAGAAATCACTAATATTACCCCTAGGGGAAGATAAAAGCAATTATCTAACTTTCAGAGGCAACTTAGTTTATAAACCCATAATTATTGATTCACTACATAGCTCTTTGTCCAAATATTTCAGTTTGTTTGTCCAAAGCTGACAGAAACCTTTCACAGTACCCTTCCTAGAGTCAAATCTCTCTCCACCCCAAAATTCACTCAAAATTCTCTGCTGCTTCTCTTTGGACCAATATTCATCTAAAAATGCTTTCTCAAAGCTTTGCCACAAAGTACAGCTATCGGCTACCTGAGGTGCCCATCCATAAGCAGCACCTTTCAAAAAACCTCCCAAAAATGACATTTTCTCTTTGTCATTCCATGTTGCAGGCAAATCATTAAATTTTCTAATGAAATCCAGTGGAAGCACTTCCCCATATGGTTCAAAATTATTAAATTTGTTACCACTAACAAATGAAAGACTGTTTGGAACCCTACATATTCTATGCATACAATTTTGTTCCTCTTCCATGTTTTTCTCTATTTCAGCCAATTTTGAATCTACATTTTTATTTACTTTTGCCACTCTTTCCTCTATCAATACTGCACACTTGGTTTCTATCTCAATTTCAAAATCATTTTTAATCTGATCGATTTGTTTCTCAAGTTTAACCCTGTTTTCAGCATATTTTTCTGGTTGCTTTCACTTCATCTTTACACTGATTTTCAAAAGCCTCCAAAAAATGGTTCAAATGTCTCTGAGCACTACGGGACTTAACTTCTGAGGTCATCAGTCCCCTAGAACTTAGAACTACTAAAACCTAACTAACCTAAGGACATCACACACATCCATGCCTGAGGCAGGATTCGAACCTGCGACCGTAGCAGTAGTGCAGTTCTAGACTGTAGTGCCTAGAACCGCTTGGCTGCTCCGGCCAGCTCAGAAGCCTCCACCCTCCTACTATAGTCATCACGAAGTTTCTGTCTCTCTTCTGCACATTTACTACTCATTAATGTTAATTGCCCATTGGTATTCTGCTCTACTTTCCTTATCTTCTCATCACATTCTCTAACTACTGCCTCAACCTTCTTATTTAATTCTGAAAGATTGGAGCTGACTACCTTAGTCTCCTTTTTAGTTTCTTTCTTCAGTTCATATTTCAAGCTAACCATGTCAATTCTAATGCTATCAGAATTCTATTCCACCCTGATAATGTATTTTTTCATACTACTAATGTCTTCTTTCATACACATAATACTCATAGTTTGTCTTAACATTGCTTCCAATTTTCCATCTGTCATAAACTGTATTTCATCCACTCCAGTACTGTTTTCATCTATTTTGCTCACCTCACCATAAAATGTAGATGGCGCTTTTATCATTTCATCAACAATAGGACTTTTGTCCCCATCATTCAAAGTTACATTCATGTCTGATTTAAAACCACTATCATCTACGGAACCAGTCCCCTGTTGTCCCTTCTCTCCTATCACACAGTCTTCTTCATTAAGGTGACTCATTATGTATCACTTAATATAAAACAGCTTTTGCTATGATATTACCTTACTCTTATTCACTCGTCTACTGCTACTGCTGCAGCTGTCATCTCATTTCATCCTCTGCACAGCTGCTGCAAGTTGTAGTTTTCTCAATGAGGCATCTTTTTTTATACCAGTTAGCTGTACTGATTGGCTGCCCATGTACTCAATGACTGCTTCCATAGAACCCATCACTGGTTAGCTGCTGTCCTGCTATGGCCATGAAACCCAATTACTGATTGGCTGTTGCATTTCCTTAGTTAAAATCACTGCACTGTAAACTGCTCTTGAGTTCACTGTTCAAAGTTTGTGAGTCCTAGTTTATTGTGCCCACATAAAATAATCGCCCACCACCCAGGGGTGCCATATGTGATGTTCAACTGCTATATTTCTTCATTGATGGTCCTCAGTGTCGATGTATTGCGCTGTTATACTGGCTGAAAAATAGGGAGGTGGAAGTTCAACACTAAATACTTTAAATGATGTAGCTGAAAGTTGCACAGTTGCGTTTCATAGTTATTTACATCCACTGTTCACAAACCCTCCCCTTCCCCCCTCCCCCCCAAATAATACACAGTTATATGACCAGTTAACTATAGGCAAATTTTGCTAAGCCTCATTAATAGTTTGCAGGCATATGTCAGCATACTGCTACACTAGTTTACTGTTGAATATCTTGAGCAGTAAATACCGAACCACACAGTTCACAGTTCTTGCAGAATAATACAGTATGTATCTATCAGACACTCATTGTTTTAGCACATGGCTTATTTGTGTTGCACTTATTTCACAGTTAAGTTGATGCATTGTTGTTGATCTAACCAATACGGGTTTCTTGTCTAAAACTCGGCCGTGGATTGACTGCCTTGGGACCAAAAATTGGGCCTTTATATATCATCACAATAATAGGTATGGAAATTATACATTGTTTGATGTTTAATTTAAAGAAATTACAATTAAATAAAAAAAGGGTTCTTTTTAACAGTATCTTCTTCAATGAGGGTTAGACCAAATTATTTGTTTAAATGATGAAATTAACAGATATAGTTATGCAAACAATACTTCTGACAAAACTGGTAATTACTTTGGAATTAATAAGAGTTGGTTTTGCTAATATGTTTTCGAATAGAGAAAATAAATACTTAAAGAATCCTAGTGATTCTTTTTCCAAATGTTTATCATTATTACAGAATTTATATTTCTTTATAAGCCAACAATAGAAGCTAAGTCACAGAACAATTACTGATTTCCCCCTATAACAAAAGATATTAACTATGAATAGTCAAAACAAATCAGGGAATTAATTACATACACAAAAATAAGCACAAAATTAGATCTGGTGTCCTATTCATTAAAACTGAGGGCCAACATTTCTCTTTTATAAAAAAATGCAGACTATACTCACATATGTTAATGATAATTAGTCAGAAATGAAAAAAATGAATTTAAGGAGGCAGATGGCAAAACAAGAGGGGAAGAAAAATGATCCCAGCTTGCTTCATCACACCTTATTAAAAATATCTGATGGCAGATCTCAAGATACTTCAGAGACACCAGTTCTGTGATTGTAACAAGCTGCTGTAGTCAATACAAAAAATGCATCAGATGTGGTCAGGCAACCTAACTGAGAATTGTGGGAGGAAATATGGTGATGTTTCCACAAAAATCTGTTGTTCAGATTTACAGACCTGCTGTTTTTGGTGGGCTGTCTCTTTGCATGTCACATATAGGGATGAAAAGATTAATCCATTAATGGCTAGACATATTTTTTCCTGAGTTTGAGTAATCTTTTATTCTGTAACTTTTTGGTGCATTAACGTGGTACTCATTCTTATTTTGAAAATTGCATTTCATTTAGGCCCTTTACCATGACAAATAATATATTATATACAACAGGTAGTAACTTATTGCACAGTAGTGAACATGTAAGAAATGGTAAATATGTTGCATTTCATGTAGGCCCTTTACCAATACAAATAACATATTATATACAACAGGCAGTAACGTATAGCACAGTAGTGAACATGTATGAAATGGTAAATAGAGAAACTGGTAAACTACATACAATTCAGTAACCATATTTTTTGTTTAAGACTGTGTTTTCTTAATTTAGGTCTAATTTGAACTACGGTAGTTCACAAAACATTTTTCAGGATGTAACCCCTACATTGTGCTTCACACAATGGAATTTAACCCATTTATGACACAATGTACCACAACACAGAGTAAATGTTTTTCAACAACATGGTTCAAGCCATCATAATGGACATTGGGCACCAGTCTTCTTGGGATTACAACACTTGGTGTTCCAGTCTTCAGAGCTGTCAATAATACCAGTGTTAATCTTCAGAAGAATTACTATATAAGTAGAAAATATCTTGCAAGCAGTTCCTATGCAATAACAACATGCATAAGGCTGTGCCATGTGGCAGAATCTGAAGTAGAGCCACCAGCACTTTTTTGACATGATCTGGACTCTGTAGAGGCCTTGATCCTGATTAAAGATATCTACCCCTCCCACACTAATGTTTTTATGCTGAACAATAGTTGGCTGCAGAATGCTGATCCACTTTCTACATTTTCCACTACATCACTGGTGAGTTAGAATTACAGTATTTTCTGGTGCAGGTCTATACCTCACCTTGCTGTTATCATTCCATCACTGAAGATTAATATTTTTGTCTGAAGTTTGTAATGCAGCAGTTCTCCCATTTGTATTTAGCTAGGTTTCTAAGTGAAGCATTTTTTGGGTGATCCTGCCTCATTGTACCAATAACAAATAAGTTATGCTCCAACCTAAAATGCAATGGAAGCAAAGAACTGAAGTAGGTGTCAAGAAAACTGCAGCTTTCTGGCGCAACAAAATTTTACCAGAGCTATTCAGTGACTGAAGTACATTAACATTTTGCTTTCAGAAATATCATCTCTTCCTGTATAGGTTGTCATTAGGCTTTGAAAGGCAGGGAAATTTAAACCATATGTGATAGTTTTCCCCTAATATGCTGCTTCAGTGAATGCTGTCCATAGTATGGTTCCATGGCCTCATTTGGAGAGAAAGTGGACATACAGATTTACAAAATTCTTTGAACATCTTATTTAAATCATCAATCAGTGGGCTTACTATATACACTTTATCAGATGAATCAATTTCTGAGTTACTATTGAGATTTGGAAATATATGTATACACTAGTGCAGTGTCTGTATTTTGCAATGTCTGTATAGTTCAACCCTTAACTGCCCAAATTTTTCAAGACTGGATATTTTACTTTTTTTAAATATATTGACTTCTTATACATCTAACTAATGGATATAAGCTATTATTTGACATTCCTCTGTCTTAGTGTGTCTGTGACATTATATGTCCATATGGACATGCTGGGAACTTAGGCACATATTTTTAATTTTTTCTGTGACATTGAAATTCAATTACAGATATTGTTATTACCCAGATTTAAAGACAAATAAGGCAAAATGTGAATAAAGTAATTCTTTTAAGCAAAGTTGTGACAACAGGCACAAAGTTTAATCACTAGCATTTCATTTTATGATTTTTGTGGCAATCTTCAAAACATTCTATATGCAATCCATCTCACATTTCCCACATTTCATGCAAACTCCTGATGACGTCTGTTTGCAGTATAAACCAACACATCTTCTCTTTCTCACAGTTTTTTTATTTATATTTTTTTACCATTATATCTGACATCACTCTGAACATGTGATTTGTATGAGCATATAAGACTGGTAGAAGGCATACGTGCTCCATTTACAGGATTCATATATCCCTTTAAGCAAACTTGTACAATTTCTCTCCTGAATTCAAGCTGAGTAGTCATAGCTCTTGTTTCTTTCTTCAGCTGCCAGGAATTATCTATAGATATTTCAATCACTCAAGAAAGTATAGTATATAGTATTGAATAGTATATAGTTTTGAATATTTATTCTGCACACGGCAATATTTCCATCCATCCTATCCACTCCTCCCATGCCTATATTATAAGCTGCCATAATTTGAAGACATTTACTTCATTGTCTTCTTCTCCTTTGCAGAATATCTTTCTAAAGATGATACAGGTTCCACTCCTTCACAGGTAGATGCAACAGAAACCACTTAATTGTCCACCCATTTTGTGACAATAATACCATCATCTTTGCAAAGTGAAAATTCAAAATATACCCTTTCCTTTTTAACTAGCTCTTGCTTTGAAGAAATGAGATCAGATTTGGGAGCTCCATTTTCTCTAATAGTGCCTGTTCCTTAATAACCTTCCTCTCTTAGGAAAGACAGAACAGCAAATCCTATAAGGAGGTTGTCAAAGAAGAACGGAGCAGCAATTGCTTTACTTCCAGAGTTAATTTATCTGTCATCTGAATGAGTGTGGCAGTGACCTTATCAAATTCATCTTCATCTGCTCTGTTTGCATTTGGTGATTTTCCTTGATCTGTGCTTCATACTCAAATTGTGTTGTTTTCCCTTGGTAAATTGCTTGCAAGAATGTCTTGCAAAATATTTTACCATTTAGTCATCATAAGAACAATGCTGCTGAGGAACAAAAAGCTTATTACATTTGTCTCCCACACTTTCAATAAAGGGTCCAATTTTCCACATCTTCTCTTTTTCATAAAATTTGTTGGTGTTGTCACACTGCAGACATTTGAGAATTTGTTGAAAACAATTTCTTCTCATGGTGTTGGATGCAACATGTGTCCAAATTTGAACCCCCATATAGCCTCTTATTGGGAAGAGGTTTGTAACTATGTAGAACGAGGATGCCAAGGAAATATCTAATTTCTTCACAAGTTATGTTAGGGTTCAGGAAGTTCTTAAGAACAGAAATAGTTGTTTGACTCATAAACTAGAATCGTATGAGATCTAAATCAAAGAATAACTGAATAATTTCTGCAGCAGACTTAACATATATGAAAAGCTTGAATCAGGAAATGGTCGAAAATTTCAAATTAGTGTACTTTGAACCCAGATTTTCTTTTCATTTCTGTTTCTGTAAACTGAAATCTATTTCTTATTGCATATCTACAATTTTATTTCAGCTTCAAAATGGAGTTGTCAAGGATTGAGATTGTCTGGTACTCCACCAATCCTCATCTGTGAGAAATGCTGGATCAGAGGATGCTATGTAAATTCCATTAGCCTGAGGAGCATTTGTTTCCTTAAACAGGATTTCCAAGACAACCTGCATAGTCAAACTTGATTGTAAAGTCTCTGTTATGGCTCGTTATGCAATAAAAGAGAAAAATAAATGAAATCATTTTTGACCCTATAACAGCTTGACAGTCTATATGGGCATGACTGAAATACTCCCTTCATGAAGAGGTGAACTGATGGATATCAAGTTTTCTCAAGTGAAGCTCTCAATAAAGACACTTAGATTTACTGCAAACACTTTTACCTGGAAAAACAAAGTTCTTAATAAAACAATACTTACTCCATATCAACTTCTCTGTTGGTATTGTCAAAGAACTTCCTACAATACAGACCATCACAAACACAATGGGAATGATATTTTAATATTTTGAGGAATCAGCCTCAGTTGCACAAATTTTATGGTCTTTACCAGGTTTCGGCTAAATTAATCTAGCCCTCTTCAGAAGCATAAAATTACTATAACATGCCAGAATAAGGCACAGTCACCATTAAAATTAAAACCTGTAGTACCATGGTACCACGTCGAATAAAACTACTTTGGCTGAAGTCCAGTCCCGGCATCTCTTCACCACGTGGTCGGTTGGCAGCGGCAATTAACGTTGGCACTTACCGTTGCACGCAGAATTGCACTGAGCACATAGTAACTCGTGCGCCTTCGCATATGGAGAGTCAAGGTGTATATCATTGGCTGTCTGTATATCATGTGTTAGGAACTGATAACCGTAATTGTAAGCAAACTAGGCATTATGTAGATGAAGTCCCTATGTGCATTAACTATATGTAAATAGTATTAAATGGTAAGAAATTTACTTGGTTGGATATATAAAGTTTAAGGATAACATTTACAACTTTAAGCACATATGGTCATCGTGTAAAGATCCCCATTGAACATGCCTAATAGTGAGGACCTTACTTGTCTCACTTATTTAGAACCTTAATCACTATCTATAATTTAACTAGGGTGTAACTGGGCATACAATGCCCCTGTCATCGCACTTAACTAGTACTGACAGACATATGTCAAGTGTATTAATTAAAGTGTGACAGAGCTTCTGAAGAAGGCTAGATTAATTTAGCCAAAACCTCTTGAATATCAGAAAATTTATGAAACTGAGGCTGATTCCTCAAAATATTAGTCTATCACAGTTGCTGACGAGGCTGCAATATGCTAAAAATTCTTAGAATGTAAATGGTAACAATGAAATTTTAAAACAAATAATATAGAATTCTAACCCTCTCTGACTGGAATACATGATTGCCAACACTAAAGATAATTGTAAGCTGACAATGAAGAAAGAACAAAGCTATTGTCTGGAGGAACATTGTATCAAACAATACAGGCACTGTAAAATACAGACACTGTGCTAATGTATTTCATGCTTAAGTGAAGGCAACCAGTTGAGAAAACTAAATAAGTGTTTCCCTGTGCAGGAATGACAATCTGTGTGAACACTATATAATGTAGACACTGGGACATATGGAGTTTTGCTCAGTCCTGGAAGCATTTCAGACAGCCGAAGTGATTAGGCAACCTCTCACAGCATGCAAGAAATCCAGGTTCGAGTCCTGATACAGTACAGATTTTCAAATGTTCCTGGTGAAATGTATAACAAAATTCACAAATTGCTTCAAATCTGTTCCTCACAGTGTCAGTAGAGGCAAGACAGTTATTAGTATCCTCTTTTATTTTCCCAGTCATGTATTCAAAATGGCGGTACAAGGTACATCTTCATCTACATGGATACTCTGCAACTCACACTTAAGTACCTGGCGGAGGGTTCACTGAACCAGCTTCACACTAATTCTCTATTATTCCAATTTTGAACAGTACGCAGGAAAAAAAAGAATACCTTTATCTTTCTGTGCAAGCTCTGATTTCCCATATTTTATTATGATGATTGTTTCTTCCTGTGTAGGTCAGCCTCAACAAAATAATTTCACATTTGGAGGAGAAAGTTGATATCCAGACAACAGGAGAATCCCAAAGTACTATAGGTTCAAAATTTGTGTAGCTTTTCACAGGAGAATGCTTGACATTTTCCTTTACAAATATGAGTCATTATGTCATTGTCAAAAATCGTCCTGAATAAACTGATTGATGTGGCATTGTTTTTCTGCAGTTTTTGGAGAAATGTTGATGTTTGCTCTATTTAAATTCAAAGGTGCCATTGAATTAGCTTTCTGCACATGATTTTACTGCCAAGTGAATTCATCTGTAAATGTTCTGCTTTTACCTTTCATATTTCTATGAATGCCTGATCTCTGCTTTGATGAACTTAGTGCTGAGTCATATACAGTATTTGTTCTTCTTGTTCGTATTTTATATACGTTTGTCACAAATGTTCACGATATATTATTGGTCATTATGTCCTGAGTTCAGCTTTTTAAGACAGCACTCCATAATCTAATTTGGTGAAATCTATTCCTTCATCGCTGTTAGCATCATCTCTGCTATTGTCTTGTCTGTCTGATGGCGGATCCAGAAACACTTCAACTCCACTGATGGGCATTAATTTCCTAACACATATCAGCATATTCTTCCTCCACCCCTTCTGGTAGCCACTTCAAAACATTTTCCGGATGATAACTATAAAATACAATGAACTTCACAATATTCCCCACAGTATGATACATCATACATTACTGTTTTCTCAGTTTTAAAACAAATTAAAGTATGTTATTAAAGAAATATTATTGTCAATCAATTAGGAATAAAACTGTGATTTATTTGTCTAACATTTTAGAGCAATTAATTATTTTCATTACTTGCATCCATGCCATGATGGTAGGAATGTACAGATCCCAAAATAATTAGCTGTTTCTCATTTAAGAAACTAACATCAAATGAATCCCTTCTTGTCAACTAAGTTATAAAAGACCCAAGGACACTCAGAACAAGCAAGTTTGGAAATTTAAAAATTTCCATGATATATAATTTTTAAATTAGGTTGGTCCTTCATATGAAAAATCATACAATAGATATTAAGAGGCACGAGTTTAATGTATTTACTGAGGTATACAGATAGTATGTGTTTCTTCAGAGAAATAAGGCAAGAAGAGAATGGTTAACTTGGTGCACAGTACCCTCTCTTAGGGGAAAAGAAACTACCTGATCTAGACACTAGGATGCACACATGGAATGCACAGACAACAGCACAAAGTGGGAAAATATACAATGCCCTCAAAGAACTGAAAAGGATGAAATTTAAGATCATGGACATAAATTAGATGAAATGAAATGTCGTGTGGCTAGGGCCTGCCATCAGGGAGACTGGCCGCCTGGTGCAAGTCTTTTGAACTGATGCCACTTCGGCGACTTGCGTGTTGACGGGGATGATACGATTATGAAGACAGCACAACACCCAGTCCCTAAGTGGAGAAAATCTCTGACCCAGCCACAGAATTCGGCCACGCAGGCCACTCAGCTATCGAAGCAGACATAAATTAGAAGAGATGGCCCAGCTATAACTTTTGTGACCCTGCTGAACAGAGAGTTTACTACTCAGGAACACCTGATGGACTATCTCATCAGGGATGAAATGCATCCTTCTATAATTCTTGTGATATTTTCATACAAGATTTTTCAGCGACCAAACAAATGAGAATGACTTGATTGTAATAGTGAATTGTCGCATCCAAATGAAACATTCCAATAGCAAAGGAATAGAAAATTGATAATTTTTCATCCTAATATTTTTCAAATTATGGAGATTCCTTCAAATAAAGAATGTTTATTAAATATCTGCCACTATTACATTATTGCATTGGGTCACTGTTCAGTGTCAGCTGGTATCATCACTTGGTAATGTCTGACCATGGCAGGGATGAATGTAATCATTTCTAAGAAAGTTACACAATCCCTTGGATGTAACAACATTATTGTTGAAACTTATCTATAGTTATACAATGGCCAGAAGAAGAAGAATAACAAATGGATTAAAAAAGAACAAAGTAAAGTGCATTCTCTTAAAACAGATAAGTGACAGTATCTTTGGTTTCCAATTACAAACCAATCTCTTACTAATACAAACAAAAACAATCTCTTACTAATACAAACAAAAAATAAAATATATCCTTTGTTTTTGTACCAAATTGGTTGCATAATGCATTACTAATTTTGTACCAGTGCCAGAGAGGATAGTGTTACTTCAAATAAATTCTAAGCCAGCACAGTTAATATTGTACAAGTATATGTACCCAATACTACCCATAGTGAGGAAAAATAGAATTAATTTATCAGATTTCATATGTTGTACATAAATTACCAAAACAAGACATTTTGATAATATTGGGAGATTTTAATGCCAAAGTAGGAAAAGTCCATCTGAGTAACAACATATGTCCTCATGAGCTTGTTGAAATAAATGAACATAGTAACAAAATAATTTTGCTGCTGGAGATAAGTTTGCAATACAAACACATATTTCAAACTCCAACCAAGAAGATAGTATGTCTGGAAATAGCCCTGATAAGATAATCTGAACTCAGATAAACTACATGATAATAAATAAAAGATATAGGAACAGTTTTACTTTGGTCAAAACGTGTCTTGGAATTGACATACAGTCAATCTGCCCCCCTCAGGCTGGAGGTTTCAGGTTTAAATTAAAACAAATCACAGGGAAGGGACAGTAAAATATGCTCTAAGAGAACTGAAAGAACCATTGGTAAAAAGTGAGGTGAAAGTCAAACTGAATGAAAATCTCAAAACACCATCTGATGTTGTAATGATAGAAGAAATGAAACTTATTTATGTGAAGGAGTAAAACCATCAAAAAAGTAATGTTCCAGCCTGAATCAGGAAAAAGGGAGTCATGGATGTCTGACAAAATGTTACCACTAATGGACCACAAAGAAGCTACAGAGCAAACCCAAGTGAATATAGAAGAGTGAAAAAAATTATCAAGGGGAAATCAGAGAAGCAAAGTAAGTAGAGCTGAAGCAAAACAGCTCTGAGATCGAAACTTTACAAAGTAAATATATCAATTTCAATGTTCATAAGAAAGTAAAATAAATGACTGGGAACGTCTGTACAAGACTGTGACCTACATTAGTATGTAAAAATGGTAAGCTGCTGGTAAACAAAAATGTAAGAAGAACTGTGTGGAAGAACATTTTCATGACGAGGGGCCAGATTCACATGAAGCTGATGGAGAAACAGGACCAGATGTTATAGCAGAAGAAATGAAATCAGCAGTAAGGGCAATGAAAAATGAGAAAACAGCAGGACCAGATGGGACATATTCCAAATTCCTCAAGTAGATCAGATACAATGGCCAACAAAACTATTCAATAAAATTCCTAAAAAATGTATCTGAGTTTGTAATCTTACAATTACCTATATTGCACTCAATTTTTTACTGTGAGCCTAGAAAATGAGAAATGTAACATGTTAAAGATATGCTGAGGAGTGAAACCAGGCTTTATTTTGTTACCACTGATATTTAATCTTTGTTCAGAATATATCTCCAGAGAAGCCCTTGGAAATGTCTAAGAAGAAATCATTTCAAAAGGAGAGAAGCTGAAAAATTTCTCCTATGCTGATGATATTGCAATATTTCCTGGCAGCTTGAACAGTCTTCAACATCTTATATGCTGAATCAATGGAAGTAGCAATGTTAAGGCCTAGAAATCAACATCAGAAAAACAAAATTGATGGTCATCAGCAATAAAGACATACCAGATCATTATCTAATTTTTAATGGTAAACTTATTGAACAAATGAACAATACTGTGAAAAAGAAAGTTGCCTCACTATATAGTGGAGATGCTGAGTCACAGATAGGCACAACAAAAAGACTTTCACAAATGTAGCTTTCGGCCAGTAAAGCTCTCGTCAAAATTAGATGACAAATACACACGTAACACTCACGCAAACACAACACACACACACACACTGTTGTGACAGTGCCACGAGATTTAAAAGTGCCGCTACGTCAGTACGCGAACACGGCGATAGAGGCGCTCCGCAGCTCCGCAGCTCGGCTGAGCGCGGGAGCGCCACCTAGCTATGAACGGCGCCGGCCGCATGTCACGGCACGGCAGTTGAGTGACAGATACGGAGATGGTAGTATGAAACTCGCTATTGTTTCTATGTTTGTATATCCACGCAAATTATTAGTGAATTAAAGGTTATAACACTTTTTGGCGACGAGGTCGGATATTTTTTTTCCTGCGTTGGGGAATTGTGCGTTCGTGTCTGCGCTGACATGGAACAGCTTCTGCAAGCGCTCATTGAACAACAAACACAGCTGACGGCTGCTATTCAGGCGTTGTCGACGTCGCTTACTCATCGTCTGTCTTCCGCTTCTCCGCCTCCGTTCCCTCCTTACGACGAGGCCGCTGAAGACTGGGAGGATTATGAGAAGCGTTTGCGGCAACACTTCTTGGCTTTCGGCGTTGTCGACGCTCCTATGTGTAAGTTGTTATTTCTATCTTGGATTTCCCCACGGATCTATCAGCTGCTATCTCAGTTAGCCCCTCTGCGGGAACCTGCCTCTCTGTCCTTCCAAGAAATGTGTGACTTATTGTCTAACTATTACCGAAAAAACACCCACGTCGTTGCCGCCCGCGTGGCGTTCTACCGGTGTCGTAAACAGCCCCATCAATCTTACCGGGCTTGGGCGGCGGAACTACACGGTTTGAGTAGGAAATGTCAGTTTGTCACGGACACTCATCATGAGTCTTATGCTGATTCAATGGTTAGGGATGCTATTCTACGGCTTGCTCCTGATAAAGAAGTTCGACAACGTGCCTTACAACTGCCAAACCCGTCGTTGTCGGAAGCTCTAAGCATCGCTCAATCTTTTGAAGTGTCTCACGCTGCTGGTGCGCAAATAGACGCGTGGTGTGATGTAGGCGCTATACAGACCACTTTCGACACGGACAATTTGCCTGTTTTCCAAGGGACCGACGATGTGGCGGCGGTTCACTCACGTCAACGACGTCGCGTTGGTCCGCAACGCTCGCAGCGAAAACAGCAGCCACAGAAGCAGGTTCGTTCCGCACTTCCTTCTTGTCCACGTTGTTTCGAACAGCATGACAGGGCCGCGTGTCCAAAACGTTGGGCCACGTGTAATTCATGTAGGAAAAAAGGCCACATTGCTTGTGTGTGTCAGTCCCCTAAAGTTCCTGTCGACGAGGACGAGGCATCGGACATGGATGTTAACTGTGTGCTTTCTCAAACAAATAAGTTGTTTGTTACTGTTCGTGTTCTGGATAAAGACATTCGCATACAAGTGGACACTGGCTCTGCAGTAACTCTCATTAATTCTCGCACGTATTTGGAGTTGGGCTCCCCTCCCTTGTCTCCAGTTACGCGAAATCTGAGGACTTATAATAAACAGAAAATTCCTATCGTTGGCCAGTTTGATGCTTCCACTGCCTAAAAGTCTGTTGTTCGGCCCGTCACGTTTTATGTGGTGGATCATGCGGGCAATTAAAATCTGTTCAGTTATGATGCTTTCCAGTTGTTTGGGTTCTCCATTGATGTGCACCTCATATCTGAGGATATTCCGTATCAACAGCTGGATGGATTGTGTTCTGAATTCTCGTCCGTGTTCTCTGCTGGTCTGGGTCGTGCCAAGGATTTTGAAGCCCACATTACTCTTTAACCTACAGCTCGCCCTAAGTTTTTCCGGGCACGCCCTATTCCGATGGCGTTGCGTGCACCTGCCAAGGCTAGACCGGTTAACAGCTTCAGGGATTCTCCTTCCTGTTACCTCCAGCGAATGGGCATCGCCAATCGTGGTGGTTTCTAAACCAAACGGGAGTCTGCGATTGTGTGGCGATTTTAAAGCCACTGTCAACGCTCAGAGCCTCATTGACACTTATCCTCTTCCCCGTTCTGAGGAGTTATTTACCAAGCTCGCTGGGGGCCAGTTCTTTTCCAAACTTGACCTATCGGAGGCGTACCATCAGTTGCCGTTGGATGCGTCTTCCAAGGAATTTCTCGTCATCAACACTCCTTGTGGTTTGTATCAGTACCAGCGGTTACCATTTGGTGTCGCTAGCGCGCCATTTTTCAGCTGTTTTTGGAACAGCTCACGGCTTCCGTTCCTGGCTGCATCAACTACCTGGATGACATTGTCACGGGGGCCTCCACTGAGGAGCACCTTCCCAATTTGCGTTCATTATTTCGGGTTCTGCATTCGGCTGGGTTGAAGTGCAATCTGGACAAGTCACAGTTCTTCCAACCCTCCATTGTGTATCTTGGTTTCCACTTGTCCCATGAGGGTATACGTCCTCTACGTCAGCACGTTGCGGCCATTACCGCTCTACCCCGGCCGTCTGCGGTCAAAGAACTTCAAGCGTTTCTAGGCAAGATTGCTTATTATCACAAATTCATTCCATCCGCGGTGGCGGTGGCTCATCCTCTGCATCAGCTGTTACGCAAAAACGTTCCTTTCTGTTGGTCCGATGAGTGTGAGCAGGCTTTTGTCCGCCTGAAGGCTCATTTGCAGTCGGCGCCTTGTCTTGCCACATTCCGTCCGGGTCAGCACTTGGTTCTGGCGACTGACGCGTCACAGTATGGCCTAGGGGCTGTTCTCGCCCATCGGTATGAGGATGGGTCGGAAAGACCCATCGCCTATGCTTCCAAGACCCTCAACGATGCCCAACGGCGTTACTCTCAAATCGAAAAGGAGGCACTCGCTATCATTTATGCTCTAAAAAAGTTCAGCGTTTTTTGTATGGTTCTAAGTTTCACCTCATCACCGACCACAAGCCGCTGGTCTCTGTCCAGCCCCTCGGCGTCGCTTCCGGATAAGGCAGCTCACCGCCTGCAACGTTGGGCCTTATACTTGTCTCGTTTTCACTATGAGATTCACTATCGCCCCACGGCCCAGCACGCCAACGCTGACGCGTTGTCGCGTTTGCCGATGGGCCCCGACCCGGTTTTCGATCGAGATGAACTACTGTTTCCACATTGATGAGGAAGAACGTCGTGCGGTCGAGGGTTTTCCGCTTACAGGTTCGCAGGTCGCGTCGGCTACTGCGCGGGATCCGGTCCTGCGTCAGGTGATCGGTTTTGTTCAACGGGGTTGGCCGGACAGGACCAAGGGCCGGGCATCGGATCCCCTTCGCAACTACCATGCCTTGCGCCTTCGTCTGTCTGTTCGTGAGGGTGTTGTTCTTATGGCCACGGATGGCGCATCTCCGCGGGTCGTGGTGCCAGCTTCTCTTTGCAAAGATGTTCTCAAACTATTGCATGAAGGCCATTGGGGGATTTTTCGGACTAAGTCCTTGGCCCGCAGGCGTGTTTATTGGCCCGGTATCGATTCGGACATCACCCACATGGTCGCTGCGTGTGGTCAGTGTGCTCAACTGGCTGCACCCCATACAATGCCCTCTCCGTGGCCTGATCCGGCGCAGCCATGGGAACGGGTGCACACTGACTTTGCCGGCCCCTTCCTCGGCACTTATTGGCTACTGTTGATTGACGCCTTCTCGAAGTTCCCGTTTGTTGTTCGATGTCCGTCGCCCACCACTGCGGCGACGACGCTGGCTTTGTCCAAAATCTTTGCGCTAGAAGGTCTTCCATCCACGATTGTCACGGACAACGGCCCTCAGTTCTCTTCGCAGGCCTTCCGTGATTTTTGTACTGGACAAGGGATTCATCATGTTACAGCACCGCCCTTCCATCCCCAATCGAATGGGGAGGTCGGGCGCCTTGTCCGCACTTTCAAAAGCCAGGTGAAAAAATTCCTTACTGATTTTTCTACCGATGACGATCTGTTGCAATTTCTGAGTTCTTATCGCTTCACGCCTCTGGGTGATCGCAGCCCTGCTGAACTCTTGCATGGCCGCCAACCGCGCACTCCACTGCACCTGCTTCACCCTGTCAGGCCTGGTACTGTGTCCCCTAGTGCGGGAAAATACTCGGTGGGCGCCGACGTGTGGGCACGAGGGTATGGATCTCGCCCTAAATGGATTCCAGGGGTGGTCAAGGCTCTTCGCGGCCGCCGGCTTTGTGAAATACGTACGGACGACGGCATGGTTGTTCGCCATTACGACCAGATGCGACCACGAGTGGTGGCCACGCCGGTGCCACCACCCCTTCTTTCGCCTCCACCAGCCCGAGAAGCCAGTCCTGTCGCTGCTGCCGATCTCCCGTGCGTGTTGCTGCAGCCAACGTCGCTGCCGCTTCCGAGTACGCCGGAACCGGCCCCAGTCGCGACCTCGCCTTCCCCGGGACCCATCTCGCTGGAGCACACCCCCAGGTCCACGACACCTATGGATGCTGCTCCGGAGTTTTCACCCATCTCGTCCGGGAGGCACGTTCCACGCACAAGCTTCCGTCCTGGACATTTTCGACCATATTCTCGTGTTTCTCCGCGGGATCTTCTCTGGGTCCCCCAAGAGGCCATGGATGTCTCCGCACTGTCAATGTCTCCAAGGAAGTGAGTGTCTTTTTTTTTTTTGAGGGGGGAAAAGTGTTGTGACAGTGCCACGAGATTTAAAAGTGCCGCTAAGTCAATACGCGAACACGGCGATAGAGGCGCTCCGCAGCTCGGCTGAGTGCGGGAGCGCCACCTAGCTATGAACGGCGCCGGCCGCATGTCACAGCACGGCAGTTGAGTGACAGATACGGAGTTGGTAGTATGAAACTCACTATTGTTTCTATGTTTGTATATCCACGCAAATTATTAGTGAATTAAAGGTTATAACACACACATGACTGTAGTCCCAGGAAACTGTCTTTTTGTTGTGCCAATCTGCCACTCAGCATCTTTGCTATATGGTGAGTGGCCACTTTCCTTTTTTGCAATATTGATTCATTCCATCCTGTAGTTTCCATTGTTTGAACAAATAAACAAATACACATATCTCGGAACTAACATTGACTACAAATAGGATAACTTTCAAGAAATTAATGTTTGTTCTGAGACTCAGAGCCACATTTTGCAAAATGACTAATGTGCTCAAGTGCTATCACCACTCAATCAAACCCAAATTAAGATTTCTACATTGATACATATTTTTCATTCTTTTCTATGGAGCTGAGGCTTGAAGCTTTACTGAGACAACAGGAAAACTGCTTGTGGCATTTGAGACATGGCTGTACAGGAGAATGCTAAGAGTGCCATGGACATGTAAAATTACTGACAATGTCATTCTCCACAGAATGAAGAAAGAAAAATAAGTCCTAGATACAGTAACATGCAGAAAACTACAATCTTCAATATGTAATGAAGAATGGAAACAGGTATAAACTCCTCCAAAATTATTCAAGAAAAGATACCTGGTTAAATCACATGAGAAAAAGTACATCTTGGCTCAGGACCTTAAGGACATGGACTTAACACCCTACCAAGGAACTTTTTTGAACAAGTGATAGTGATGCAGAGATGGTCACCATCTCAAATGGATAATCACTAGGAGGAGAAGAACCTTCACCAAGCCTTGTTAGTGGCTTGTAGAGTAAATATGTAAATAAAGATTTCTTTATAATCATGCATTAAAACTGTCTTATCACCTGTAGCATTTGATTGCAATGGTTGCAGTTGATTGCACTGAACACATTTTGCAGTATGGATGTTCTGGTTCTGTCTCTTGATTTTCATCCCATACTGCTATTTACTCACCACAATGATCATATACTACCCATGGCATGCATAAAACATTGTTTAATAATAATATACCTGATTTCTTTAACACCTAATTCTCCTTTCTGTGCTATGTGGTTCTTCTCAGATGAATGACCAATCTACATTGATCTCCACATCTCTCATGGTACTGCAAAAATTTGTTTTTGTACCAAATTTGTGGCCACCAAGAGATCCTAAACTCACCCAGAAAGAAACCTGATAAGTATGAACAATGCACTCACTAAAGTGAGCAGGTGTGCCCAAATATGCAGATAACCTTGCCACAGTTTTTTGAGTGATGGCTTGTGCAAAATTTTACCAGTGTATTACAATGTGTTGGCCTATACCCTTTTTGACTTACAAGGGCAGTAATCATAACTAAACTGAATATATTAATTTTACAAGTATAAATTTAACTGTTTAAATATATTTAAATTTTATAATTAATCATTTAACACTGTGAAGAACAAGAAATTATTATTATGGCAGCATTGGGAATCAAACCTGAGCCAACAAGTTGCCAATCACCGTGCTTAACCACTGCACTACCACACTATTTGAACTGCTGCTCATAAATACCTCATACTTTGTGCATAAAACTTTTGGGAGTGTTCTACCTTTACTTATGACCCATTCAGGCAAAATATTCTATGAACTAGAAAGGCATGTCAACCTCTTCTACTCACATAGTTTTATATTACTTATAGCTTCTGACAACTGAATAAATGGCCTTTTGGCAATCAACAAATATCTTTTGAATTCATTAATCTGTGGCAAATTATTTGACTGCAGATTATATACTTGTTCAGAAAAAGATCTGCCCATCCTAGAACCACCTTGATATTGAGCTAAATTACTCTCCAGTGTTGTTTCTACTCTGTTTAGTGTAATCTTAGCAGATCATCCACAGATTATCTACAGAAAACACTTTCATGCAAAATTTCCTCATATGCTTGCTTTTCTTAGCACCACAGCATTGGCTTACAAGGGTAGTAATCATAATTAAATTGAATATATTGATTTTATGTATATAAATTGTACTATTTAATGTTTTTTAATTTTGTAATTAAGTTTTACACTGAAAGGGGGAGAAAAAAATCAACAGCAGGAACCAAACCAAAACTGACGAACTGCCAGTCTCTACACTAGACCATTTGGCGATTCCACTGTTATGACAAGGGCTCCTCAAAAATTCCCGTTACTATATGCTTGCACAGTAGTGTACATGCAGTTTCAGAGGATAATACTGACCTGGTGCTGTGAACAATATAGCATTCTTAGTGTTGGAAGGGATGAAGACACATCATAGCATGTACAACTGTAAACAGACAGCTGCTTCTCTTCTCTGAGTGGATTGTAACACAGCTGACCATCATTTGAGCACTGCATACTGGTTTCGTGTTATTGTGGAGTGTGTCCTACAAAACTTGTTTTTGTCCATTTTATTTGCATACCAGCACTCATTCAGAGAAATGGCATAATTTTAGTGCAATTTATAATTTGTATTCAGAGAGGAATGATGTAATTTTAGTGCGATTTCTGGCTCACATTCGGAGAAACAAATCTTGTCACTTAAGTAAACCAGTTATCATCCACTGCTTCTGTTATCACACAATATCATGCAGGCCTTGAGAAATTAAATAAATACTTGACTGTGACTACTTATTGCTGTGCCCTGAAATGAGGGAAACCCCACCCAAAATCCTACACTCACCTAGTAAGTGATATTCTATACTCAACCAACCTGTAACTCATTTCATGTCATTTCAACTAAAAGTGTCTCTGACTTTGATTGAACCTGACTTCTTTGTTCGCCCTTGAGAGAAAGTAACCATACCAAAGTTTATTTTAAGGCATTTTGAAGTTTGGAAGTTCTGGTGTTTTCAACACTACATTGGTGCAAAATGACAGTTGTCGCTTGTCATCCAATGCATTTGTAATTTGTAGAGTATATACTCTGAAGTGTAAGGATTGTAAATAAAACCACTTAACCCTATTTAGCAAGCTTACCAGGGAAGGAAAAAATGTATACTTATATATTTTTTGTTTGATTTTGTAGAAAACATGGTAGAGCATTACATTAAAAATCAAGTAAATGGAATGAGATAATGACCAAAATATTTTTACCAAATCCCCAAAGCCCAAAGCATTTCTCTAGGGTGTTATTCCTGCTAAAATGGAAATTTCAGTTCAATTTTTTTAATTGGTAGCTTCATAAAATATTCTATTGTAAAAATAATTATTTAGAACTAAATGTTTTCAGTATCATCAACCTTTTTTAGGTAATATTTTGTTTGGATACCAAGGGGGGGAAGCCATTATCTGCTGGTTGGTAGCCATGTTTTCTGATTTACAAGCTCTTTAAATACCACTTTCACAGGAACAGGAGATTGCGTGCATTTAATGAGGACTGTAAAAAGGAATATGTAAAATTTAAACTTCAAAAATCAGAGAGAAAATTAAAAGTTGCATTAGGTGGCGAAGTCCAATGGAGTGATACTATATTTATTACACAATACTGCTGTTAAAATTGATTTCTCACCACATAAGAAAGAGTTACAAATGTGAAAGAAATTCATTTGTGACTATCCCAGTATCACTGAAATGGCCTTGACAAAATTTTAAAGTTTTTGTGATGTTCCTGATTACTCAGTCTGGTATAGCAGGCACAAATCTTTCTGAAAAGTGGGACAAAGCTAAAACTCGAAGTAATTGATTTAGTAATGAATTTTTATCCAAGTCATGAACAGGCAGAATTTGAATAAGCATGGGAGATGTGATATGCAGCAGGGGAAAGAAATGAAATTAAATTGCCCAATTTATGCAATTTATCCTAAGAGTATTCGAATTTTTAAAATGAATATACTGAAACTAAAGTATGTTCTTCTACAGCCTGTTCACTCTGCCCAAAATCAAGCGTTTTAACAGATGCAAATAGTATTGGCAAAGTATGTGCCTGCATCATTCATCAGAAGATAATTTTAGTGTAATTAATGCAGGGCCATTTGAAGAAAACTATAAACATACAATAAATGATGAAGTCAAGCTCAGTTGCATGTATGCTAGGACACTATAAAGAATGTTCTCTGAAAGAAACACTAATATAACTTTATTACTAGACCTGCATCATTTACAAGTCATTGCTGCAGCATTTGCATCAAAGTTACATTACTTACCATTAATGTTTTCAATTTCTCGTATAACATAAAAAGAAAATTGTTTACAACAAGGACGTATATATAATAGAAAAACAATATTATTTTGTTGTATCACTTCAGTCATTACCAATATTGCTCTTCTTGAGGTAGTGTGTTAATGTTTTTGGAGCGATAACAGGAAAATTAGCTTGTCTACCAGACAGTCGCCAACTTGATATTTCTATGTTCCACTTGTTGTAGATGTCATAATTATATAATTCTTCACTCTTTTTTTCTTTTTTAAATTAAAAAAAAGCATTCAGTTAACATACTCTTCAGGAGCTATGTCAGATGGGAGCACTTGGAAATCACACCACACACACATTGATAGCTCACTGACAGTCATGAATCTCTGCAGTTTGGGAGGATGGACCACTCTTTGAAGCTTTCAAAGAGCACATTTGTTGCTTGTGGAGTTTGTGCAGCAGTATTTCCTATGGCAAAAAGTGCGGTTTCATCAGTGAACTGTAACATGTGGTTGTTACTATCTATTTCATTAACATAAAAAAGAAATGGGGAGGGTCTATGACACATCCTGGCGTACACCTAGCTTCCGGTTTTGTTCTTCGGAGATTCATTCATGTACTGACACTACCTGCCTTTGGGTTTCAAGATACAGCAGATCGAAGTTTCTTCCTGACAGCCAAATGTATTTAGGAGTTGAAGTTCTGAAGCCAATTCAAAAACCAGGAATATATAGCGAATGGGATGCCATGAAAGACTTACTGCAGATGTAGGGACTTCATGCAGACAGGATGTTCAGATTCGAAAAAGAGATATAACTTTGATGAAGATTTATTGCCATTGCTTGCAGTTGTGACGCCGAAAGGCCTTTCTCAAACAATGAAAGAGAAGAAACTGCCTCTCTTATACGTCTTATGTCAAAATTACGAAGAAATCTCTCTAGATGGTGATAAACATCTGCAACAAATCGATGATGACTGGAGGAAACTTTCTGTCTTAAAAATAGAGGAAATTATTTAGAACTGTGCAGAAGATGACATATTCTGGGTGAACATACCAGAGCTCCCACTGTCATGTTAATCCCTTCCACATTCTAATTCTGACTGCATAACAGTTTTTAGTAAGATGAATCTTATGAAAATGAAAAATAGGAATAGGGTCATTATGTCCACAGGAAAGAATGTTTGCTTGCCAGCCAGTGTGGGAGAGGCAGCTGCTCATGCGAAAATTCTGTTCCTACTGAAAATATGCTCAGTAGCATAAAGAAATCGCAGTAATATTCGTGGTCATCCTCTTGTAGTTCTCCTGTTCCTGACTCTCCAGACAAGGAAGGTGATGGGGAATATAATAATGCATTCCATTTTCAAGTCTTCTTCCAGGGTACGTAAATAACGAAGCAATTTTTTGTATAATTTTATGAGCCATATTTAATTTTTATAAATTGTTTCCCAATAAAAAAATAAAAAATCAGTAGCATTAAAATATGGAGAAGTTAACGTGAAGTATTTGGACACACCTATTTTTACGTGGTACCAGTGTAAAGCCCCAGCTGCGGACGAGCACGAGTTTTTCCCAGTGCCATGCAACAACCATAATATCGCTCTAATTCCGTTATTCTTGACGATAAGCAAGTAAGTGAGAAAAAGTTCAGGAAAGGATTAAAATTATACTTAAAGTTTGTTGGCAGTAGCTTAGAGTCTTTGTTATGAAACACTGGACTATTATAGGATAGGTAATTTGGCTCCATTTTAAGCAGAAGCGTGTTTTTGAGTGTCTCATTATTTCTGACGTCATAGCTTCTGAACTACTAACAGTGCAGTGATATTACGTTGCAGGCGCATTCAGTGATATATGTAGATACTATAAGCAAAATTTGTGGCGACTTGCATTAACACTTAAAGAAGTGATAAATGGAAACATCGTGCCTGATGCTGAAGTTTTACTGTGTGTCACTGCAAGCAGAAGCTTAAGAAGAACATTCTATTGGCACCCACCTACGTAGGGAGAAATGATCATCACGATAAAATAAGAGAAATCAGAGCTCGCACAGAAAAATTTAAGTGCTCGTTTTTCCCGCGTGCCGTTTGAGAGTGGAACGGTAGAGAGACAACTTGAAGGTGGTTCATTGGACCCTCTGCCAGGCAGTTTATTGTGAATAGCAGAATAAACACGTAGATGTAGTAGATGTTTGACACGCGGAAGTGTCTATTGCATCATACCCCCCCCCCCCCCCCCCCGAACTATTTGCCGTACAGTGACAATTTTGCACGTGCACTCAAGTGATATATGTAGATACTATCTGCAAAGTGTGTTACGAATAGCATTAGTATCAAAGAAGTAAACAATTAAAACGTCATGGCAGATGTTGAACTTTGACCACATGAACAGCGAAAATGCAGTAAGCGCTAAACCTTTTTCCTTTCATCATTTTGCGGGGGCTGTCAGCGAGAAAAACTTTTATCAAGGCTTGTGTGTGAGGTTTGTTGGAAGTCGTTAAGTGTTATTTTCGAATAATGGATGATCGAAGTTGGAATATTTGAGCGCATCACCTGCAAGACAAATACTTAGTTTGTGATTGTAATGCTTAACGTGTTAACTTACGCTAAGTGAGTGGATTATAATAGCATGTTAAATTTTTAAATTCGACCAGTAATTAGGCGAAATATTGAAAATGAACTTTTTGTCGCCCCTGGAAGCCGTTAGATAGGTCACTGCAGCAAAAAGTCCAGGACAGACACCCAAAACTGGATTTTATACTGTAGATTGTAGATCTGCAGGATACCTTAACTACATGTACAATTTCGATGCCATTATGTGATCCAGTAACGCTGAAAGGTTGGATCGCTCTTACAGCGAGCACGAAGAAAATAAAAGGGAATACTCTCTGCTATGGACTTAAAAGTTGTTTGGAGAGAACGGACACATATAAACGTAGATTTCTCTTCACTTTTTTATAACCATTCCTTGAATGTTTCCCTTTTTCCAAAAAAAAAGTTCATTTCTCGTGCCTTTATTAGAGTTAAATTATTAAATAATGTAAATGTGTCTACTGCTTCTATGAACGCGCAGTTAGGACACGTGCTTTTAGGGCTTGGATCGCATTAACTATTCGAATGACCGCTGCTGGGGGCTTATTGTGCCCCTACTCCGGTCCGTGAAAATGTATTTTCTCCTTTTACCGCCGGTAAGCACAATAACTGGGACGTAAAATTATATGTTGCAACTATACTTAAGCTTTCGCTTAGAATTATCGTTTCTGTTGAACCCGGTCCCCGGGGCTATGTGGCAATTTATGGCTCTTAGAAAGACGTGGGATAACTGTGCTCGATTTTATGGAAACATGGAAAAGAGACTGGCCGGGGAGTGGGGGGTGGGGGAAGCGGGTCAAAGACTGGACCTTTCCCGTTCCCCGTACTTGTTGGCTAACAGAGAATGTGTTCGAAGGTGTAGGCGTTAATTTTCTACGAATTGTTAAAATGTTTTCACTGTATACTATTGCTATTACTGTGGTTTTGTTTCTCCCGGCTACACATTGCTGCCTAGAGAGAGAAGACTGCGGATTAACTGTGTCTGTCAAGGCCTCGGTGATCTCCGAAATTCATAAACGACTCTCTAGCGGCTGTGTCTTCGTTGTATACTCGCCTGAGTATCTCACGAATGGTAAGATTCGGTATTAAAATATACAGATTACTTATCGTTCTCCTGGAGATAGTCATTTATCCACTTGAGTTTCAAAACTACCATTGTTGGATAACACAAAGTATTCGGAGGTGTAGGCACCAGTTTTTCCAGGAATTGTTAAAATGTATTTGTTAGAACTGTTGTGGTTTTATCCTTTCCATTCATTGATTGCTTAGAGATCACGACAATGCGATTCTTACAGCTCTTGCTACGTGTCCAGTGAACGCATGCCGTTAGACCTGTCATCATTGTTGATCAGTCGCTGGCAAACATGGTTACCAGCAATCGAAAGTAGGCACAACTAGATGGAAAGTTGGAAGCAAAAAATCTGGGCTTTCACTTTCAATGTGCAGAAGTGGCGGTCGTAGTCTTTATTGCGGCTGGTAAGGAAAAAAAGACAGATAAACGAGAAATAAGAAGTAAGATTATATTCACAGCTTTGTTTGAAGCTCTGGGAACACATGCCAGAAAGATTAACATATACCCGAGAATGTAGGTAAGGGTATTTTTTTCACGAATGGGCTTAGACTAGAATGACAGCAGACTGTTACGTAAAGTAATTCATTTTGTTACAGTGTGTTCAATTTTTAACTTTAGATTGTTAGAAGTGTATAGTTCAGCTGTTGTTGTTAGTTGTAATATGTATTTTCTAACACCATGGGAAATAAGTGAAACAAATGAAGATTACTTCAAAGAAGATGTTGTTGCGAAACACCATGAAAATGTTAATAATTATTTTAGTCAAAAAACTATATGTCAAGTTGAGGTATGGAAAAAATGTACATATGACAACTGAATAAAAATTTCTTCTAAGTTGAAGTCATTGGTTGCCTGTTATGCAGTGTGAGTCAAAAAGAACTTGACAACTTTGGAATGATACAGAAATTTATTGAGATAACTTACAGAATTGGTAGATGTTTCATTTTGTAGCAAACACTCATGTTTGATTCACCTAGTGCATCAGTACCCCATTCCGCCACCAGTAGCGCCAGCGTAGTGCACAGTTGAAATTTAGGGATGGGTCATAGACATGTCTGTGGGTGGGCTAAACAGCGATTTTCCGATACCAGTGATTTCTGTGAACGCTACTTTTAGGTAACTGTGATTCTTAACTGCGATTTGTTGCAGTTAGCGAAATCACAACTTATATCCCTCCACACGTCACCAATGCTATTTCTACGATTTATGCTACTTCAATTGACGCGATTTCTGCGACTTACGCGATTTCGGCGCTTTACGCGATCTAGCACTGTAGATATTACACTGTCATTAATCACATGTAAGAAGTTAACTGTGCCAATACAATCAAGAAATATGTTCTCGTCTGTATAGGCGATTACTTGTCAGGAACTAAGGTTAACGTTTCAGTAACTCAACTGGCAAAAAGTTGCGTGAAATAGCTTTATTAACATTTTTAACGATTCTTCCTTGGTTGTTACATGATATACGAAAGATACGCTTGCCCAACAAAGAAAATTTCATCTCAACAAAACGGTCAGTAGTATGTTTCATTTGTTCTTCCTTTGGCCTTAATTTTGTATTAAAGGAACAAGTGTCAAAGTGTGATGTTGAGAATCGTAACACAAATTACCACGCATTACCGTAAGAGTTCATGTTCAGAATACGGATTCTAATCACACTGTTATGTTCACGGGTATCTGAACCATATTTTCAGTCAGTCGATATAGCGATAAAAAATGGTTCAAATGGCTCTGAGCACTATGGGACTTAACATCTGAGGTCATCAGTCCCCTAGAACTTTGAACTACTTAAACATAACTAACCTAATGACATCACACACCTCCAAGCCTGAGGCATGATTCGAACCTACGACCGTAGCGGTCGCGCGGTTTCAGATTGAAGCGCCTAAAACCGCTCGGTCACAGCGGCCAGCTGATATAGCCATAATTAAAACAAAAATATCATTGACAACAGAACTGGAGAAGTTGCCACAGCGTCTTTACACGGTCTTCGTCAAGAGTAGGTTAGTTTCGAAGTGTGTGAAGGAACTTAGTGACACCTTTTATGCAGAATGCGAAACCTCGCCCACCTTAATTGCTAATATTACCAGAAATATCAGCAGTTGTATAACGTGAATATGTTGCTAGTAATCAGTAGCAGTACATAAGTATAATAATCCTCGTGGTTTTCCAGACGCATTTCTCATATTGATTACTGGGTGCTCTATGTACCCTCCCACGTGTTGTTATTGTGGTCTTCAGTGCAGAAACTGGTTTGATGCAGCTCTCCATACTACTCTATCCTGTGCAAGCTTCTTCATCTCCCAGTACCTAATGCAACCTACATCCTTCTGAATCTGATTAGTGTATTCATCTCTTGGTCTCCCTGTGCGATTTTTACTCTCCACGCTGCCCTCCAGTACTAAATTGGTGATCCCTTGATGCCTCAGAACATGTCCTACCAACCGATCCCCTCTTCTAGTCAAGTTGTGCCACAAATTTCTCTTCTCCCCAATTCTAGTCAATACCTCCTCATTAATTATGAGATCTACCCATCTAATTTCAGCATTCTTCTGTAGCACCGCACTTCGAAAGCTTCTATTATCTTCCTGTCCAAACTATTTATCGTCCATGTTTCACTTCCATACATGGCTACACTCCATACAAATACTTTCAGAAACGACTTCCTGACACTTAAATCTATACTCGATGTTAAAAACTTTCTCTTCGTCAGAAACGCTTTCCTTTCCATAGCCAGTCAACAGTGACAGAATTACAATGTCGTCGACATACTTCAAAGTTTTTATTTCTTCTATATGGATTTTAATTCCTATTCCAAAGTTTTCCTTTGTTTCCTTTACTGCTTGCTGAATACACAGATTGAATAACATCTCACTCCCTTCTCAACCACTGCTTCCCTTTCATGCTCCTCGACTCTTATAACTGCCATCTGGTTTCTGTACAGATTGTAAATAGCCTTTCGCTCCATGTATTTGACCCCTACCACCTCCAGAATTTGAAAGAGAATATTCCAGTGAAGATTGTCAAAATCTTTCTCTAAGTGTATAAATGCTAGAAACGTAGGTCTGCCTTTTCTTAATCTATTTTCTAAGATAAGTCGTGTGGTCAGTATTGGCTCACGTGTTCCAAACTGATCTTCCCCGAGGTCAGCTTCTACCAGTTTTTCCATTCCACATATAGGTGAAATAATCGTGAAAATTCAAGACGGCTCTTGAAGAACTCGTGTTGTATAGCTAGAGAAGGCCGAAATGCACGCGTCAAACTCAAGCAGTCTGGCGTGAGGTCTGAAACAGGATACGTATTGAATGCTATAAAGAAAAGTACGTAGCTTCTGGAATACTTAACTTTAATCCACATTTGTAGAACATTGCTCGTGATGATACAGAAGTATTATAGCAATTGAATACGGCGCCTTGCTAGGTCGTAGCAACTGTAGCTGAAGGCTATGTTAACTATCGTCTCGGCAAATGAGAGCGTAATTCTCAGTGAAACATGGCTAGCAACGTCGGCTGTACAACTGAGGCGAGTGCTAGTACGCCTCACCAGACCTGCCGTGTGGTGGCGCTCGGTCTGCAATTACTGACAGTGGCGACAGGCGGGTCCGTCGTATACTAGCGGACCGCGGCCGATTTAAAAGCTACCACCTAGCAAGTGTGGTGTCTGGCGGTAAAACCACAACTTGCACTTTAAAAGGGTCACAATTGATAGCATAAGTGCGCAGAATAAGTACTGGTACAGTGTGGAATTGAAGCCAGAATGTGATTTGAAAGGGACAAATGTAAACTACACTGTGAATGAATAATGAAAATTCCATTCTCACCTTGTTTAAGTCAACCCATACACCTAAATTTTCGGACGCGTAGTTAGTGGCAAAGAGCTGGCAGAGTGTGGTATTTATCCGTCCATCCCTCCCACCTTGAAATTTGGTTGTGATGAGAGCCTGACCTGTGCATAGCCCAAGGTCTAGGTTTAGGAAGGTTGCGTGTTTTAAGGTTGATGATGTGCAAGTGAAAACACTGATCTTACATTTAAAAGTTGACATCGTGAATAGTATTAATACAATATTTGAAAATACAGAGAGAAGTTTAACTGCGTATTGTACTATCCGAAAAAGATATGTCTAGCGTATACAGTTGTTAAACATTTGGTAAAAGTTACATAGCCGACACCAGATTGCATTTTTGGTAGTTTATTTACTATACTCGTATGTGTGTAATACCGGTACGTATCAAAATACGTATCGGAGCCTGGTCCATTATCTAATATGTTTTCTGAAATTACCCTGCAGTTTTAGCTTTTAGAATGAAAAGTGTGTGTGCCTATGTCACGATAATTCCGGGATACGGTATACATCTATCTAAAAACTAAAGAAAACTTCACCCGAACAGGCCAAGGAGACCCATCGGCACAACTTTTACTTGGCATTCGCATTCGTCGGCTGCACCAATTCTCAACCGAGTATAAAATTTTTGTAACTGTTAGAGCAAAATAGCTTCTTGGTTCATTTCTTCGACCAGAAGTGTATAATACGTCTGAGAATGAAGTACAGTACGGACACTGGTCAGCAGGTGGCACACGACATCTAATGTTAACTGTGCTCTTTAGTTGCTACTTGCGACTCCTAGTTGCGACTTGTCACAGAAATCACAGTTAGACTCGACAGCAAGCCGCAAAGAAAAACAGTAGTACGGCCATCAGATGGCACACGGCGTTGCATGTTAACCGCGCTTTTTAATTACTGCTTACGACGTGTCACCAGTGAGCCGCTCGTCACTGAAATCGTAGCTACACTCGGTAGCTTGACAAAGGTTCACAGAAAGAAGTGCGCAATTCGGCCAACAGATGGCACACAGCGTTGAATGTTAAATGCTACTTGCAACTCATAGTGGTGACTGAAGTCGCTGCCTGATTCCGTAAAGTTTTTCTTGAGTATCTGTGACTTACAATCACTGTGATTTGTAACGTACGTGATTTCTTTATCGTCCCTATTAAGATGGCTACTGTCACTGGTGCTGTGTATTATGGTTTCATGAAAAGAACGGAATATGCTTGAAAACTTTTTAATTCCACAGATCGATGAAGATGACCGAAATAGGTTGGTTTACTACCAGCAAGACGGTGCACCACCTCATTTCCTCACAAAAGTTCTAGGTTTCCTCAACAATCGCTTTCCAGGTCGGTGAACTGGCCGTGAGGGGCCAATAGCATGGCTACCTCGCTCCCCAGACTTGACTCCACTGGATTTTTTCCTCTTGGGTCTCCTTAAAGACAGTGTGTTTGTTCCTCCTCAACCAAATAATTTAGCCGACCTGGAAAACAGAATCTACGGTGTCGTCGCACACGTTACGCCCGATTTGCTGTAATGAGTGTGGGAAGGAATTGGTTACCTGTGGGATATTTGCTGCATCACAAATGATAGTCAAATCGAATAAAAATTACACTTGCCACTTTTATGTGAAACTTGAGGTTGCTTGCTACAAAAAGACACATCCGCGGATTCTGTAAGTTGTCTCAATAAATTTCTGTATCATTCCAAATTTGTAAAGTCCTTTTTGACTCACCCTGTAGTAAGAACCTCAAAAGAAAGTTAGTCACTAAGTGCTAGTGTTTCAGAGTATCTATTCAGGGGCGCCCATACGACAGTTTGTGAGGTAGGTATATGGAGTATTTTTAAAATTTGGGAGATGAATAGCAACCTGTAAGAAGTCGTAAAAAGGTTGCAGTCCCGACCATGTTAAAAACATGCGCAATATCAACTTTTTCATCACGTTCTTGAAAGGAAAACATCTGACGACTGTACATTTTTCCCTTTCGCTGTGAGATGGGAGCGGGGCGTTCAACCTCCCCTCCCCCCCCCCGGCCCCCGCCTCCCCCCCCCCCCCCTCTTGTCCATTGGTATGGCCGCCCTTGTAGCTATTGTTTGTAGGCAGCAGGCAAAAGGCACAGGCAGAACGTTATTTCACCTCTGCCAACAGCCAGTTGTTACAGTGCTTCTTGCTGTTGAATGATAGGTATTATTCGCTCTGATACGGGACTCGGATAGGATAGCTTGTGTTTGATCTATACCTGAAGGGGCGTTGTTATCAGCACATCATTTTGTGAAATTGGATTCAATAAAATAACATGCAGGGATAATTATACATAGAAAATATTATCATTTATGTACTTAAAAAGGCTTTACCACCTCAAGAAAGTATTATACATGTTGAGTGAACTGTTTAATACGTGTAGAGCGTTTATAATTTGGCAACCTTATGGTGAAGCTCGCTAGAGCCTGAAATCTTCAGATCAATTATTTCAGTTCACAACCTACGAGGAAAATTAAACAACTTTGCCATCCGTCAGCTCAATAGATTTGTATATGCACTGCAGACCACGTGATGCATCGCCAACCTCACAGAAGAGATTAAAGAATATAGCATATACGTCTTAAAAAATGAAGTCCAAAAAATAAATTCAAATAATCCAAACTAATATTATAAATGTGAAAGTAGCTCTGTCTGTTTCACGACTAAACTGCTGAACAGATTTTGATAAAATTCGATGTGGAGATAGCGAACGCTGAGGAAAAACATAGGCTACTGTAGAAAGTGTGTAGTACAATATATTTCTGATTTGAAGAACATAACGCGAAATATGGAACATTGATTACTCGTTGACTTTGGAACTTCATCATATTTATGAACACGCTGCTGTTGTTTGGTATGTTCTACATAACATGGTTCAACATAGTTAATAAATCCTTATACAATCCTCTACATGTCTAATCGATACATCCCTGCTAATATCAGTCGCAAGTCTGTCACATTTTGGCCGCTGTAGCGTTATTCTTCCCTTATAATTTCAATATTGTAGTCAAATCTGTGCGAACAGCTTCTGGTGATGTGGTTAGCACTGCTGTTTCACAATGACAGGTGCCTGGGGTCGATTCCAGCCTCGGCCGGTTTTTTTCTCTTCGCGTCTGGATGTGTGCGCTGTCCTCAGCATTACTTTACCACCATCAATATGCAAGTCATCGAAGTGGCGTCAAGTGAAAAGACTTGCACCAAGCTCCCGGACATCCCAACGTGGGTGCCCTGGCCAATAAAGGCATACGCACTTCTCATTTCATTTTACTGATACACAAGAGCAACTGTGGATAACAGCTGGAATACAATGTTTATGCAATCCTCAACATGTTTAACATTTATTTTACATACTTACATAAGTTTTACAAACACACAGTTTTAAACAACAAAAAAGAAAATATATGTAACAGTATAATAATAACAGTATAATGTCATAATACAGGGCTATTACAAATGATTGAAGCGATTTCATAAATTCACTGTAGCTCCATTCATTGACATACGGTCACGACACACTACAGATACGTAGAAAAACTCATCAAGTTTTGTTCGGCTGAAGCCGCACTTCAGGTTTCTGCCGCCAGAGCGCTCGAGAGCTCAGTGAGACAAAATGGCGACAGGAGCCGAGAAAGCGTATGTCGTGCTTGAAATGCACTCACATCAGTCAGTCATAACAGTGCAACGACACTTCAGGACGAAGTTCAACAAAGATCCACCAACTGCTAACTCCATTCGGCGATGGGTTTAAAGCTTCTGGATGCCTCTGTAAGGGGAAATCAACGGGTCGGCCTGCAGTGAGCGAAGAAACGGTTGAACGCGTGCGGGCAGGTTTCACGCGTAGCCCGCGGAAGTCGACGAATAAAGCAAGCAGGGAGCTAAACGTACCACAGCCGACGGTTTGGAAAATCTTACGGAAAAGGCTAAAGCAGAAGCCTTACCGTTTACAATTGCTACATGCCCTGACACCCGATGACAAAGTCAAACGCTTTGAATTTTCGGCGCGGTTGCAACAGCTCATGGAAGAGGATGCGTTCAGTGCGAAACTTGTTTTCAGTGATGAAGCAACATTTTTTCTTAATGGTGAAGTGAACAGACACAATGTGCGAATCTGAGCGGTAGAGAATCCTCACGCATTCGTGCAGCAAATTCGCAGTTCACCAAAAGTTAACGTGTTTTGTGCAATCTCACGGTTTAAAGTTTATGGCCCCTTTTTCTTCTGCGAAAAAAAACGTTACAGGACACGTGTATCTGGACATGCTGGAAAATTGGCTCATGCCACAACTGGAGACTGACAGCGCCGAATTCATCTTTCAACAGGATGGTGCTCCACTGCACTTCCATCATGATGTTCGGCATTTCTCAAACAGGAGATTGGAAAACCGATGGATCGGTCATGGTGGAGATCATGATCAGCAATTCATGTCATGGCCTCCACACTCTCCTGACTTAACCCCATGCGATTTCTTTCTGTGGGGTTATGCGAAAGATTCAGTGTTTAAACCTCCTCTACCAAGAAACGTGCCAGAACTGCGAGCTCGCATCAACGATGCTTTCGAACTCATTGATGGGGACATGCTGCGCCGAATGTGGGAGGAACTTGATTATCGGCTTGATGTCTGCCGAATCACTAAAGGGCACATATCGAACATTTGTGAATGCCTAAAAAAACTTTTTGAGTTTTTGTCTGTGTGTGCAAAGCATTGTGAAAATATCTCAAATAATAAAGTTATTGTAGAGCTGTGAAATCGCTTCAATTATTTGTAATAACCCTGTACATTAATACAAATAATTACTATTATCCATTTTTCTTGCATTTGATGAAATAAAATTATCAATTACTGCATCAAAGGCGATCATTTCACACTTTTCTCTTTCCCATACACTTAAAAATGCTAGGTCACATAGGCAATCTTGTCCAATTAAGGAGTATTTGAAGTGCGACTTTTCATATGACGTTATAAAAGTAAGAAGCTCCAATGGAGTTTTAGGTTCAGTCTCTTTCTGCTGCGGAGTAACATATTGCAGTCACATATTTCGATATAGAGCCGTGTTCCATTAAAATATGTTTTATAAAATTCACCCAAATTTTTACAGTGCTTTTCAGGCCATCATCATTATTAGCCTCGTTTAATAAATTTTCAACGTCCAGTAAATATCCAGACATGGAATTAAGATCACATTTTTGTTTACATTGTGTACTTATTACTTGCTGCAGAAGATCAAGAACGCTTTTCAAAACACGAGAAATTTTACTTTCTGCGGGAAGGCCAACATCACGCGCCAATGCGCCTGAAAATTTTCGGTGTCTTATAACACGGATTGTTGTATCAATATTCCATTTTTCACAGATAGACTTAGCCTTTTCTATTGCCTCTTCACAAACCTCGTCTCGAATTTGTGCAAGTTCAGTCGTTAATGATTCAAGATCATGGAATGTTTCTCTAAAATTAGTTTTAGGATCTTGTAGTCTGAGCTGCATGCAATCAGTTCTCCTCAAGATTTCATTCCAGAATTGGACTAAAGTTATGAAATTGAAATTCAGTGTATTTTGCGATAAAACTTTAGCTTCATTTCTAGTGTTATTTGTGGTACTGCCGTCCTTCGCTAATTTTTATAATAGTCCAGCCCGTCGACAACAACATTAACCGCTTGTGCCCTGGCGCTCCATTGAGCTTCAGATTCACATCTAATAATTTTATTTAAAGCGTTTTGTTAATAATTCCCATCGTAATGTTGAACGTGAGGAAAAGAGGTGTATGTTATCAGTTACTCCAAAACATGTTTCAACGACTGGATCTTGCTTAGCTGCAGTAACTTTGCTAAATTTAAGGAGTGGTTATCACGATTTACAAACAACACTCCATTATTTTTTTCCATAATTCTTTGGTTAACGCCAGATATGTGACATGACATTACGGCATGCATTAGCATAACATTGTTATCTACAGTCTCTTAATGAAATATGATCTGGATGTTATTTTTCTAAAATTGTACTATCATTTGAGGATACATCTTTTGCACGTATTTCAATCAATCCCAAAAATGATTCTTCGTCAGAATCTTCTTTCTGAGCTTCTTTTTCTTGCTTCGGTTTTCATATTCCACTTTGGCAATCGCAAGGTCTAAATAAAAAACTGAATTTTTATTGTATTAATTAAGATATTACTTTTGCGCGACACAACAATAAATAAAATATATAAAGAAAAAATTACTTCATTGTCAACTGCAGACAATATAGAAATAATTTTTGAATAATGGCTGCCTCTTCAATATTTTATTGAACGCTGTTGTAACATTTGATTTCATGCACTGTTCACTGAATAACAGATTCGTCGAGTTGATGTTTGAAACAGTGCAATATACGAGTATAGGGAGCGTGCGGATGCAGCATTTTTGACTGAGAGCGCCTCTAGCGGCACGAGCGGGTAAAAATTGATGAGCGAGTGCCGAGAGGGCAGCAAGTACCAGTTCACCCCCTTTTCTTTAAAGAATCGAATAGCGATGTATAAAGCATATTAAACAATTTAAAACGTGTAAGACAATGTGTTGGATTTTTTACATTAATCATGTAAACGAGAAAAGGTTTGGAAAAGGTTTGAAATTATGCTTAAAGTCCGTTGGAAGTCAGAGGGATAAATAAAGTCTGAGTAACTTGCGCTCCATTCGAAGGAAACAGCTTTTTACGTATCTTACAATTAAATATTTGTGACGTCATTTCACCTGAATTGCGGCTCGTACAACGACATAGTCTTGTGGTAAATTCAGTGGTAAATTAGAGTAAATAATTAGAGTGTGATGCGAACATAGTTAGCAGTAAATAAGTAATAACTTAAAACGCCACGTCTGATGGTGAAGTTTGATGGCATTAACAGCAAAAATGTGGAAAGCAATAAAGTTTTCTCCTTTTATCATTTGTGGTAGTTGTCAGCGAGAAAAAGTTTGGTAAAAGTTTGAAATTCTGTGTGATGCTTTTTGGAAGTTGCGAAGTGCTGTCATTTTCAAGTAAGTCCGCAGCTCGTGGTCTAGTGGCTAGCGTTGCTGCCTCTGAATCACGGGGTCCTGGGTTCGATTACCCGGCCGGGTTGGAGATTATCTCTGCCCAGGGACTGGGTGTTTGTGTTGTCCTCATCATTTCATCATCATCATCATCTTTCGTGGCAGTGGCTAGATTGGATTGTGTAAAAACTGGACTGTGTAAAAATTGGGACTTTGTACTTGCGCTGATGACCACGCAGGTGAGCGCCCTACAAACCAAATATAATTTTCAAGTAATGAATGAACCAAGTTCGATTGCTTGAGAGCCGATAGTTACAAAGTTTGAAATGACTCAGTCATATTTCTTTAAAATAATTTAAGCAATTAATACCAAAGTATAATTACATATAGCCAATGTGTTATTCAATCTTTGTGAGAAAACAGGGGAAAGAGCTGTCGATTTTCTGTTGTTGCCTACTGCTACTCTCTTCTGATCTGTCTTGTGAGCTAAGCAATGATGAGCGCTTCAAATGAATAATAATTACTTAAGTTAATTCGTGCGTTCTGGGTTTTTTTGTAAAGTCATTACATTCTATTCTTTTGCCAGATGTGAACGGGAGAAGAAACGACATAGTCAAATGTGCCAGAATTGAGTGAAACGTAAGTAGTAAGACTGGCTGATTTGGGAAGCAATCGAACGGCCGTCGCTACAACGAGGAAAAACTAAAAATGAAATTATTCTAATTAATTAATAGAGTCTGCAAACTGATCAGGGTCGAAGTCTGACTATACGCTCAACAGAATTGCACGAGCGAATATTTACACCGCCTCAGCCATAAGTAAAAAAGAAGAAAATTTTTCAACTCCGTCAGTTAAGTCGTAATACGAACTTCCTCGCGGTCTACCCGAGCGAGAAAAAATTGCTTCAATGAAAAACATATAAAGAAGACCAAAAGACGTAAATTCTCTCATTCTCGCAGATATAACAGCTTTTGTGTGATCTGAAATAACAATTCGTAATAGAACCAGTCCAACTTCGGACATTTGTTTTTAAGCAAGCACAACTGTTTACATTATTTGTTTTCTCACAGACCACACAAAGTAGCGTTACAAACCGCGAGACAAACACACAGTTTTTAATTGCAGTATATGTCTTATCGTGTTTTACATCTTAATGAGTAGATTATGAGATCATTTATAATTTTTAAATTCGGCCAATAATTACGCGAAATGTTAAAGAAATTGTTGCTTCTCTAAGTCTGGGACTGGATGGATAATTGATTGAAAAAACCGGATGTCGCCATAGTTGATTAGTAACATGGATCAGTGGGACCTCTCACCGTAATATTTTGGAACATAACCTATAAATCCTGATGGTATCATAGGAGCAAGGAACTTTACTGTTTAAGTTTTCTTTTAGTGAAAGAAACAACTTTTTGTATACGGAGATATTTGATTGTTCACTGAACATATTATTTATAATGTATTTTATAACTCTAATCAAGAAATGAAATAATTATGTTACAATGATTATTAATATAGAATATATTTCCCAGAAATCGATCAAAATAACAACTGAAATAGTCCAGAAAATCTTGTTTGTCTTGGAGACATTTGGCACCCCTCTGCACGTGGCGCCTGGGGCGTCATAGACCCCCGCGCCCAGCCTTCGAAACGCCACGGCGTGAGGCTCACAAAACAATGTGAAACTGCCGAGCAGGAATTGCTAAAGAGAAAATGCAGAGCTGTAGAAGCATGCATAACTAAGGAAGGAAGGGAGATGTGTTTAACGTCCTGTCGACAACGAGGTCATTTGAGACGGGGCACAAGCTCGGATTAAGGAAGGGTGGCGAATGAAACCGGCCGTGCTGTTTCAAAGGAACCACCACAGAATTTGTCTTAAGCCATTTAGGAAAATCACGGAGAACCTAAATCTGGATGGCCAGGTGGGGAGTTGAACCATCGTCCTCCCTAATGCCAATCCAGTCTGTTAACCATTGCTCCATCTCGCTCGGTGCCAAACCAAGGGAAAGATAAATGTCTCCTGAAGGAAAATTAAAGAGGCCTTTGGAGAAAAGAGAAACAGTTGCATGAACGTCAAGAGACCAGATGGCAAACAAGTAATAAGCATGAAAGGCAAGGTTGAAAAAATGAAAAAACATACAGAATATTCGGAAATTTCCGTTACAGACTTCTAGGACTTGTTGAAGGGAGTAAGTAGATAAGATTTTGAGTTGGAACCCATGTCAGAAAATTTGCCGCTTGGGTGCTACAATCATCTGAAAAAATGTTGGTAATGCGACCACTTTTACAAGTAATTGATTAGGTGTGACGCAATACATCACTTGTTTTACAGTTACACTCATTAACGGCCAAAGATTCTCCTCGCGTACTTGTTGATGGGTTCTCTTCAACGTGTTGCAGTACAGCCTCTTCCAATTCGAATGCGTGGCGTTTCCAGGAGCACCACAGTCACGTCTGCTGACGGTGAAGGAACCCTTTCTCGAAGCCGTTACGTAACTGTGGCAAAAAGGGTATGCGACGGAGTTGGACATTGCGGAGATAGATCTCGATAAAGGCAGTGAGCAGCTTTTCCACTACCATGGCATTGACATTCGGAAGGATCTTCTACAACCGTACACTTAACCATGTTGTTCTAACGCTCACAGACACGTGAACGAGGCTCAAACCAGGTGAGAGAGGTAGGAGGGACTTCAAATGATATCAGCCGATCCGACCTAACCACCCCTCACAGTGATTACCCTGTCCTATACCTACCTTGCAAATATGTTTTCAAACTGATGCAGCACGGAAACTGTACCTTTCCCGGCTTGGGTTCATATTCAAAATATTATGTACTCACTTCCCTCTGGAATGGATTTTCCGAGCACCCTGTATAGAGTGTCAGCATAAGAGAAACAAACTTTAGGGTAGAAAGAGAAGAGGTAGGTGATGAAGAAATGGGAGATAGATCCTGCGAGAAGGATATGAGACAGCAGTCGAATATCGAAGTGGGAACGGGACTCCTGGAGTCGACTAAATTCCTTCAGAATTACTGAGATTCTTGGGAGATCCAGCCATGACAACTGGTGTGCAAGATATGTGAGGCAGGTGAAATACCTTCAGACTTCAGGAAGATTGTATGTATTCCAACTCCGAAGAAGGCAGCGCTGACAGGTGTGAATACCACCAAACCGTCAGTTCAATAAGTTATGGCGGCATGGTGACACGAACTGTTTACAGGAGAATCGAAAAACTGGCAGAAGCCGAGCTTGGGGAAAATCAGATTGCGTTCCTGAGAAATGTAACAACACGCTAGGCAATACTGACCGTATGACATACTCTACAAGTGAAACGTTTGTTTCATCCGTTCGCGCCGGCCGGTATGGCCGAGCGATTCTAGGCCCTTCAGTCTGGAACCGTGCGACCGCAACCGTCGCCGGTTAGAATCCGGCCCCGGGCTTGGATGTATGTGATGTCCTTAGGTTAATTAGGTTTAAGTAGTTCTAAGGTCTAGGAAGAAGTCTGGAGATACTGGAAGGTGTCAGATAGATTATATAATGGTAAGACAGAGATTTAGGAACCAGGTTTTAAATTGTAAGACATTTCCAGGGGCAGATGTACACTCTGACCACAATATATTGGTTATGAACTGTAGATTAAATCCGAAGAAACTGCAAAAAAGGTGGGAATTTAAGGAGATGGGACCTGGATAAACTGACTAAACCAGAGGCTGTACATGAAAGGAACATGAAAGGGAAGCAGTGGTTGGGAAGGGAGTGAGACAGGGTTGTGGCCTCTTCCCAATGCTATTCAATCTGTATATTGAGCAAGCAGTATAGGAAACAAAATAAAAGTTCGGAGTAGGTATTAAAATCCATGGAGAAGAAATAAAAACTTTGAGGTTCGCCGATGACATTGTGATTCTGTCAGAGACAGCAAAGGACCTGGAAGAGCAGTTGAATGGAATTGACAGTGTCTTGAAAGGAGGATATAAGATGAACATCAACAAAAGCAAAACGAGGATAATGGAATGTAGGCGAATTAAATCTGGTGATGCTGAGGGAATTAGATTAGGAAATGAGACACTTAAAGTTATAAAGGAGTTTTGCTATTTGGGGAACAAAATAACTGATGATGGTCGAAGTAGAGAGGATATAAAATGTAGACTGGCAATGGCAAGGAAAGCGTTTCTGAAGAAGAGAAATTTGTTAACATCGAGTATAGCTTTAAGTGTTAGGAAGTCGTTTCTGAAAGTATTTGTATGGAGTGTAGCCATGTACGGAAGTGAAACATGGACGATAAATTGTTTGGACAAGAAGAGAATAGAAGCTTTCGAAGTGTGGTGCCACAGAAGAATGCTGAAGATTAGATGGGTAGATCTCATAATTAATGAGGAGGTATTGACTAGAATTGGGGAGAAGAGAAATTTGTGGTACAACTTGACTTGAAGAAGGGATCGGTTGGTAGGACATGTTCTGAGGCATCAAGGGATCACTAATTTAGTTTTGGAGGGCAGCGTGGAGGGTAAAAATCGCACAGGGAGACCAAGAGATGAATACACTAAACAAATTCAGAAGGATGTAGATTGCAGTAAGTACTGGGAGATGAAGAAGCTTGCACAGGACAGAGTAGCATGGAGAGCTGCATCAAACCAGTCTCTGGACGGAAGACCACAACAACAACAACAACAACAAGATATAGGGGACTGATGACCTCAGATGTTAAGTCCCCTAGTGCTCTGAGCCATTCGAGCCATCCGTTCGTCGGGGCTTCCGTAGAGTCGCAACAAGTCACAAGTCTTGAGACCGTGATCAGAATCCATGCGGCACGAGAAACAATTACGCGACGTATCGCTCCAAGGATTTACTTGCGAACGCTTATTGGCAGATCCTGATTAATTGTCTGCGCCACTTCGCAATCAAATTAATAAGTTTCGCCAGCCTTGCATTGACTCGCCTGACGAACTTCTCACGACACAGATGTCAACATCAAAGCTAAGTAGCAATCCAACTAGTTTCAAAAAATTCCGAGATCTGACCACTGGCCTGGACTACGCACATTGTGAGCAGTTCATACACCGCCTCCAACGGATCACTACCTACTCCCGCTGATAGTCAGCACAGCAACGAGACTGAATTACTGTTGAAAGTCAGAGGGGAAATAGTCAAACAAAACATCACTTTCAGTTTTCCTTACTGCAAGAAATAAAATTTAGTGACATGAATTAACCTTATCCAATTCCCTTAAGTTTATCCCATTCCACCAACCAGCTAGCTAATCCTGATGTTAAGTTTCTCGCTGTTCTCATTTCTACTACTTCTCATTACCTTCGTCTTTCTCCGATTTACTCTCAAACCATACTGTGTACTCATTAGACTGTTCATTCCGTTCAGCAGATCATTTAATTCTTCTTCACTTTCACTCAGGATAGCAATGTCATCAGCGAATCGTATCATTGATATCCTTTCACCTTGTATTTTAATTCCACTCCTGAACCTTTCTTTTATTTCCATCATTGCTTCCTCGATGTACAGATTGAAGAGTAGGGGCGAAAGGCTACAGCCTTGTCTTACACCCTTCTTAATACGAGCACTTCGTTCTTGATCGTCCACTCTTATTATTCCCTCTTGGTTGTTGTACATGTTGTATGTGACCCGTCTCTCCCTATAGCTTACCCCTACTTTTTTCAGAATCTCGAACAGCTTGCACCATTTTATATTGTCGAACGCTTTTTCCAGGTCGACAAATCCTATGAAAGTGTCTTGATTTTTCTTTAGCCTTGTTTCCATTATTAGCCGTAACGTCAGAATTGCCTCTCTCGTCCCTTTACTTTTCTTAAAGCCAAACTGATCGTCACCTAGCGCATTCTCAATTTTCTTTTCCATTCGCCTGTATATTATTCTTGTAAGCAGCTTCGATGCATGAGCTGTTAAGCTGATTGTGCGACAATTCTCGCACTTGTCAGCTCTTGCCCTCTTCGGAATTGTGTGGATGATGCTTTTCCGAAAGTCAGATGGTATATCGCCAGACTCATATATTCTACACACCAACGTGAATAGTCGTTTTGTTGCCACTTCCCCCAATGATTTTAGAAATTCTGATGGAATGTTATCTATCCCTTCTGCCTTATTTGACCGTAAGTCCTCCAAAGCTCTTTTAAATTCCGATTCTAATACTGGATCCCCTATCTCTTCTAAATCGACTCCTGTTTCTTCTTCCATCACATCAGACAAATCTTCACCCTCATACAGACTTTCAATGTATTCTTTCCACCTATCTGGTCTCTCCTCTGCATTTAGCAGTGGAACTCCCGTTGCACTCTTAATGTTACCACCGTTGCTTTTAATGTCACCAAAGGTTGTTTTGATTTTCCTGTAAGCTGAGTCTGTCCTTCCGACAATCATATCTTTTTCGATGTCTTCACATTTTTCCTGCAGCCATTTCGTCTTAGCTTCCCTGCGCTTCCTATTTATTTCATTCCTCAGCGACTTTTATTTTTGTACTCCTGATTTTCCCGGAACATGTTTGTACTTCCTCCTTTCATCAATCAACTGAAGTATTTCTTCTGTTACCCATGGTTTCTTCTCAGCTACCTTCTTTGTACCTATGTTTTCCTTCCCAACTTCTGTGATGGCCCTTTTTAGAGATGTCCATTCGTCTTCAATTGTACTACCTACTGCGCTATTCCTTATTGCTGTATCTATAGCGTTAGAGAACTTCAAACGTATCTCGTCATTCCTTAGTACTTCCGTATCCCACTTCTTTGCATATTGATTCTTCCTGACTAATGTCTTGAACTTCAGCCTACTCTTCATCACTACTATATTGTGTTCTGAGTCTATATCTGCTCCTGGGTACGCCTTACAATCCAGTATCTGATTTCGGAATCTCTGTCTGACCATGATGTAATCTAATTGAAATCTTCCCGTATCTCCCGGCCTTTTCCAAGTATGCCTCCTCCTCTTGTGATTGTTGAACAGGGTATTCGCTATTACTAGCTGAAACTTGTTACAGAACTCAATTAGTCTTTCTCCTCTTTCATTCCTTGTCCCAAGCCCATATTCTCCTGTAACCTTTTCTTCTACTCCTTCCCCTACAACTGCATTCAAGTCGCCCATGACTATCAGATTTTCGTCCCCCTCTACATACTGCATTACCCTTTCAATATCCTCATACACTTTCTCTATCTGTTCATCTTCAGCTTGCGACGTCGGCATGTATACCTGAACTATCGTTGTCGGTGTTGGTCTGCTGTCGATTCTGATTAGAACAACCCGGTAACTGAACTGTTCACAGTAACACACCCTCTGCCCTACCTTCCTATTCATAACGAATCCTACACCTGTTATATCATTTTTTGCTGCTGTTGATATTACCCGATACTCATCTGACCAGAAATCCTTGTCTTCCTTCCACTTCACTTCACTGACCCCTACTATATCTAAATGAGCCTTTGCATTTCCCTTTTCAGATTTTCTAGTTTCCCTACCACGTTCAAGCTTCTGACATTCCACGCCCCGACCCGTAGAACGTTATCCTTTCGTTGATTATTCAATCTTTTTCTCATGGTAACCTCCCCCTTGGCAGTCCCCTCCCGGAGATCCGAATGGGGGACTATTCCGGAATGTTTTGCCAATGGAGAGATCATCATGACACTTTTTCAATTACAGGTCACATGTCCTGTGGATACACATTACGTGTCTTTAATGCAGTGGTTTCCATTGCCTTCTGCATCCTCATGTCGTTGATCATTGCTGATTCTTCCGCCTTTAGGGGCAATTTCCCACCCCTAGGACAAGAGAGTGCCCTGAACCTCTATCCGCTCCTCCGCTCTCTTTGACAAGGCCGTTGGCAGAATGAGGCTCCGAAAAAGTCCACGCACACTAATTCGCACCATTCGCCGAGAAAAACAGGAAAGTACTGAGTAGAATTCCGCGCCCGCACCCAGGAACGCACTTCGGTTTCTCTCAGTTTTCCGTATTGCACTAAGCAACTAGGTCGATCCAAAGGCTCACCACCTAACTACTTCAGTATACACAGTCAAAACACCTCTTCCACTCCGGATGGCTCACATCTTCTCCACTCCACATGTGGTATCGACCAATACCTCGATTTCTCGAACTTCGGACTCCTTCGCGAACATTTAGCCAGCGAGGTTCAGGAGCAGAATATAGGAATTTTCTTTGGCCATTTAATGCTCCTGCTTGTAGCATTACTATAAGGGACCTGCTTGCTTTCTGACAGAACTTTCTGCAGTGAGTGCTCGAAACACCAGCTCAACTGAGGAAACTACTCGCCCTTAAAATCCGCCTAGTCGAGCCCTCTCACCAGCCATTTAAGAGGGTGAGGGAGAAACAGGCTAATCATTTTCAGGGCAAACAAAAATATCCTGCTCCCTGCAGCCGGAAACTGACTGAGACGCATACAAAATTAAACAGGGTTAGCACACGTGGGCAGCCAGGAACTGTTACGTTACAGAGGGTAGGTTGAAGAAAGGCAAACCTACAATCGTGTATTTAGAAAAAGGGTTTGAGACTATCAACTGGATTATACTCTTCGAAATTCTGAAGGTAGCAGGGGCAAAACAGAAGGAGTGAAATGTTATTTACAACTTGTACAGAAATCATACTGCAAAAATCAGTTCAAAGTGAAGAAATGAAAAGTTTACGGATTGCCGATGACATTATAATTCTGTCAGAGGCAGTAAAGGTCATGGAACAGCTGCGGAGCGGAATAGATAGTGTAGAAAATGTAAGATGAGCTTCATCAAGAGTAAAACAGGATTAGTGGAATGTAGTCGAAATGAATCAGGCTGTGCTGAGGGAATTAGATTAGGAAACGAGACATCGAAAGTTGTAGGTAAGTTTAACAATTTGGACAGCAAAATAACTTATGTTGAGAGGATATAAAACGCAGATCGGCAATCGCAAGAAAAAACAGTTCTGAAAAAGAAGGACCAGTTAAAATCTAATACTGTTTTAAGTGTTAAGAACGCTTTTATGAAGGCATTTGTCTAGAGCGTAGCCTTGTATGGAAGTTAAACATTGGCGCTAATAAGTACAGAGAAGTAAATAGAAGCTTCTGAAATAGATATAGAAGAATGGTGAAATTAAATGTATAGATCGAATAACAAATGAGGAGATACTCAATCGAACTGGGGGAAAAAAATATGGCAGAAATGGCAATTCTTCTGTGATGTGCTTGGGCCACGACTGCACTCTCTGTTTGTTTACATACACTCCTGAGCACACAGAGGGTGCAAAGGATAATTTGTATGTTCTTTTTTATCTGTGTGACAAACCAGCGTGATATCGTTTCCTATGAGTGGAAACTGCTCTCATCGTATTGTTGGCATGTATCGACGTTAAAAAGAAATTCCAAAGATCCTATGATGAAGCAAGATTCTACCAAAACGGTCGTTGTGAAATAAAGTAAAAATACCAAGCGATCTTGGATGCAGAAGATTTCCTATTCGTTAATACTTTATCCCCTGTGTCTTCTATATCGACTACAGTTTCTTCTTTTATTGCGTCACCCAATTTCTATTCCTTACAGGGGCCTGATTCAGTGTACTCATTTTCGCTTGTCCGCACTTTCTGCGTTTAACTGTGGAGCGTCCATTGCACTCTCAATGTTGTCGCCCTGGCTTTTAGTTCAACGGAGACTGTTCTGGCTTTTCTAAATAATGAGTCAGTCCTGACGGTCATTCCACTTTCGATTTCTTCACATTTTTTTCTGCATCCATTTCGCCTTGGCTGCCCTGCATTTCCTGTGTTTTTTTCCATTCTTAAGTGATTTATATTATTGTATTCTTCTCTTCCTCTGAAGATTTTAGCACTTACTTCTTTTGTCGATCAGTTGAAGTATTTTTTCTGTTACCCAAGGTTTCTCCACAGTTGCATTCCTTAAACCTATGACTGTCTGTCCAGCATCTGTGATTATCCTTTTTAGAGATGTCCACCCCTCTTCAGCCGTGGTATTCCTTATCGCAGTATCCACATCTTTACTGAACTTCAAACGTGTATAATCATTCTGCAGTACTTCAGTAACCACTTCCTGCCAAAAAAGTCAGATATTTCTTCTTTTAAATACATTTCATTCTCCACTCAAAAGGGCAGAATTTGGCAGTCAAATACATCGCTTCATTTCCAGCCTCTCACTAGTGGTCCCCCATTGATTAAGCAAAACAAACACGTTGCAAACCTATGTATCACACAGGAAATACGCTTTGGCTACTGCTGCCGTTATTGTAGACATTTGCTGTTTCATTAACTGAAGGTATTGTAGAATCTGCTGCTTCTTTAGATGAACAGATGCAAGAGCACAGATACAGGGGGGACAGTTAGATGCTTCTTCTTTTAAATACATTTCATTCTCTACCCAAAAGGGCAGAATTGCCTGTTCGAGATTCTACTCTAGAGCGCATTTCTTTTAATCTAAATATAGGGGATGAGCTACTAATTAGACAGAGAGGGACCCATCTGGCAATATGTGGGAGAGGACTTGCAGTTCCGGAATTCACCTGACAACCAAGGCAAACCTCTCAGTAACTTTGGTCGGGTCTGGGGGATCGCAACTTTTTTAATTTACACTGCCTGACAAAAAAGTTAAGCAGCCAGAAGTGGAGGAGGAAACGAAATGAAAGTACATATATTGAGATGGTATGCGATGTTATCCATTGATTACAAAATCGAGCCAATTTACAAGAACTTGGCAGTATGAGCTCACTCATCAGCATGACGATGCATCGCGTATGGGCTGGATGAATGCATTGACTAGGTATTCTCTCCTAAGGCAAACTGGTCCTTGATATCGTGGATACTGTCATTAGGACAGAGTTTAGGTCCCAGTTGATTTCACACATGTTTCGTCACGGAAAGGTCTGGGAATCTTGCTGGCCACAGGAGTAACTCAGCATCACACAGACGGTTCATAGGGATCATGCCATGCGTGGACGAAACACTGGACTTTTAAAGATAGACGTCACGATACTGCCACGTGAGAGCTAACACATGAGGACGGATGATGTCCATAATGTACTGTTGTGCCGTCAATCACTACCAACCGTGATCTGAATTCATGGCTAGTGGGTCCTCAGACCGCTGAGTCTCTCAAGACATTGGAGGAATGGGGTCTCTCTCTCCCAATAGGTGTGCACGATACACGACGGCGATGAACATCCAGGCTAGTGGTAAACCACGATTCATTGCAGAACATAATGCGACCTCATTCATCAGAAGTCCATGACTGCCAGTCACAACACCAGTCCAAGTGCAGCCGTTTGTGTTCTGATCTACACACGGGACAGTAATTCCCCACTCTGGCTGCTGCTACACTGTGACCAATGTTGTGGGGTGACAGAATATTGCACGGAGTCGATTACTTGTTTTCGGATGGCAGGCACAGACGTGAAGAGCCTCCCTTGTGGTGGTCAGACGAGATCGACTGGAGCGTTGACGAAGAGCTGCCTCAAGTGAGCTTGCCCTCATGTTTTCATGCCGTTCAACATCGCGTTACCGTCACATCCAAATGCCCCCACAAACATGATAGCGCACGATTCGACTATACAGCCAAATGGAAACCCTCAGTGAGGTCCATTCCGAGTTTTGTCAGGTACTGATAACGCTGCCTCACAAGATTATGCGGCATATCCGTTCCTTATCAGTGGCTCTGTTCACTCCCTTATACACTGTGCCAAGCCTGGTAATTACACTAAACACGAACAACACCAATCAATTTTGATGGCTACTCTACCCATCACAGAGATTTGCAGCTTTAGTTATATATATGCTTGTGCACATGTGGACGATGTTAAAATGACACCTGAGCAAGTCTTTCGAGTGCTTCAGTGTTTTTGTCAGACGGTGTATTTCTGGGACACTGCCATTCATCATCCCCAACAAAGATTAAAATTAAGTGTGCGTATGTATGTACGGAAGTTGGGCAAAAATATGGAAACACACACAAAAAAACAGCTTATGAACATGCTTAATATGGTGTAGGAAAGCCTTTGACATTCAAAACAACTTCCCGCCCACTGAGAATGAATTAATGGAAGTCCTGCTTGGTTTTCAAGGGTATCTTATTCTATACTTAATGCAAAATATTGTCAAGTTCAGGTAACAATTATGCAGGTGGACAGCGATCACAGGGCCTTTTCTCCAAAGAAGATCACCGAGGCTCAGTACTACTGTGATGTTGTGAATGTGGTGACCACGGGAGATCGAAAATCCATCGTCAAAGTGACAAAACCAGTCCTGGACAATGCAAGTTATGTGAACAGGGGGCTCTGTCGTCTTGGAAGACTGCATCACCATTGAGGAACAAACATTGAACCATGGAATGGAACTGATCAATCAAAAATGGCCACCTAATCCATGGTAGTAATGCGTCCTTGCACACTAACCATGGGGTTCACGGAATATCATGATATGGTGCCCAAATCATCACCGAACTCCCGCCATGTTTCACTCTTGGGACGTAAATTTGGCCAGAAGTTGGAGACAGTTTGCAACAAAGCTCGTACGACCAAATGAGCTTCTTCCATTGCAGCATAGTTTATGTTTGACGGCGGTCATTTTCATCACTGATGAGTGGATTTGGAATTACAGCTGCCCCTGCAGTTCGTTGCTTCTGGAGCTCCCTTCGTGGGGATGCTGACAGCGTTCTACAATTCCACTTCTGCAGTGACTTTTGCAGCTGTCGTTCTCTCATTTTTCATCACAGTCCTCTTCAATGACCGCCTGTCACTATCACTCGTCCCAGTCTTTCGTTCACGTTGTGACTTAGTGGATGTCATTTTTCCTCTTTCGCTGTATACGATGTAAATATCAGATATGATGCCTCTTAAGACACCAAACACTTCTGCCACCTGGGTGATGGGAGCACCCACCATTCGAGCACCAATAATTTTCCGAGTTCCTTACTGACTTTGTAAGGTGTCAGGCAAATCCAACACGTTCCATGAAAACCCTGACATGATAAGCAAATCCAGTAGTATGTCACATAGCTCCGAATAAATCATGACATTAAATTAATCAAAGTAATACGAGTAACGAGTGAGCAAATGGAATACCACAGACTAACACAAGAATGCCTAAATGCATGTCATTCCTTCCCACCGTGAGACAGACGCAGTTCCAAGGGGAGAAACGAGAACAGAAGCCGAGAGCAGAACCGTGTTAAGTTAGAAGGCCCTACGATAAGGGACGGACACCCTCGTCGCCAGCTAACCGTTAGGACCACCCCCCCCCCCAGCCCATGTTAAAAGCTAGAGCCTTAGTGTGAGACTTTTTCGCGTCTCTGTTACGTCAGGACCACCCCCAAGCCCATGTTAAAAGATAGAGCCCCCCAGAAGAACAGTATAGATCTTACGATAACATTAAAAGGACCACACCAGCTGCAAGTTTCAGGCTGAGACTTTTTCGCGTCTCTGTTACGTTGCAAACTTTAAAAACATTGCCCCACCACAAAAAGTATAACGTTTCTCATTGGATAGACAGAATTTTTGTAGGCGGAGCTTAAGGTTAACATTGAGTCCCTGATTGGTCAGATGAAAACACAGCCAGATAGTTTTTTAAACCAACTTCGGTAAATTGTAGTAAGGAGAAGTTAGGTGAGAGTTGCTTCCGAGACGGCGAAGTGAGCGGAGCTGTGCTGTCCACCGCCCCCTGATGAACACTGACAAGGTAATGAACGCACGCGATGCCGCATAACAGCGCATAAAGCTTCACTCAGAACTGCAGAAGTCTCATCTGTTACACCCCCTTTTTGCGTAATACAAGTGTCGATCGTCAATTAAAGCTCATGGTGTTCACATTTGCCACTTGAAGTAAAAATCTGAAATGCGATGATTTTTCTGTTATATAGTTATTGAGAAGCCACATCAGCCACTGTAATTTACGACAAGTTAGATAAATAATTAAAGATAATTGAGGGTCACTGTAGACCATTTTGATAGTTTTCTCTTTTGTGAAACTTAATTTAAACCTAGATTATAGATGTGATATGGCATAGGTCATCCTTCGATCCATTGTAGAACTTCAAAACCCATTCAGGGAATATTCGTTCACATTTTTGTTGAACACAGTTGGTTTTTACCATCCTGTATTAAAACATTTCCTTTTATCAATAGTGCAATTTATAAACGATGTTTTGTGAGTAGAATAAAATTTCCAATGGTAAACTTAACTGCTTTTTCGACGTTATTTTACCAGCTAACTAAAAATAGGAAAGCCTTGAACCCCTTCCACTAAATTTAGTTAGTATTAAGATTCTTTTACAGGGAGTGCAGTGGAGCTGACGCTGAAATCATTAAGTATTTGGTTATATCATCGCTAGTCTCACTGAACTCTTCTGAATTCTACATGTCATGTGTGGTCTGGCGTCTCCTTACCAGCAACAGGTCCCAGGTTCAAACTAGTCAATTCCCTAAAAAACACGCTCAGAGCGTCGTTGCGCGAAAGTGGTAGGGAGACACGATATAGAACAAACAGACACCACGCAGAATGTTAGAACTTAGCTCCAACGTAATGCACTCACAACTACACAATTCTGAACACATCTTACGTTTACAAGGTATTGAGAACATTGGAGAAATGCCGTACATGGTAAAGTACAACAGCTCATCCTGTAGGCTTGGTTAGCATACGCAAAAAAATGTTCAAATGTTTGTGAATTTCTAAGGGACCAAACTGCATAGGTCATCAGTACCTAGACCTACACACTACTTAAACTAAGTTAAACTAACTTATGCTAAGAACAACACACACACCCATGCCCGAGGGAGGACTCGAACCTAGCATACGCACTTATGTTCAAGTATTAATTTGTCGAGACGTTTCCGTGTTTTTGTCCAACCCCTATATGTGTATATGCATATACATGGTGTTTCGCTAAATGTGTTTGCCTCTGTAAGCTACGAAGTAATAGGCGACGGAAATGTTAATTGCGGTAGATCACCATAAGAAACGTTACACTGTCTGCGGAGCTATGAACATAGTTTATTGTGTTATTATCCAAAGAGTTAAAGCAAAAAGATACAATTTTTTAAATGGAACAATAGTTGTTTCTATCATGCACTGGAATCAGTAACACCAGCTGTGTATACATCAAATTACATTCCTATCAAAAATGGCTCTGAGCACTATGGGACTTAACATCTGTGGTCATCAGTCCCCTAGAACTTAGAACTACTTAAACCTAACTAACCTAAGGACATCACACACATCCATGCCCGAGGCAGGATTCAAACCTGCGACCGTAGCGGTCACGCGGTTCCAGACTGAAGCGACTAGAACCGCACGGCCACACCGGCCGGCTACATTCACTTTTAATTTGGGAGCTAAAACCCTTCAAAGTTTCAGGGGCAGATACCACACACTCTGCGCATAACGCAATGCGCCTTCTAAATGTGGTGCGACCGAGTTGTAACGTCCCCGTTGTCACGGAGCGAGAAGCTTCCTCGATGTGCCGTTAGACTGCCGACTGTCGCCGCACACGGCTGTGTACCCGACAGTTCGAGCCACACAGACAAACGGGGCTCAATATACCACAGTTACTGACATCGGATGAAGATGGCATACACGAACAACGAGTACGTTGACATGTTGCTGATGCTCGGCGAGTGCTGACACGATGCCGTGAGATATCCTAGGCGAAGAGCTCCGACAGCCAGTACGTTCTTACGTGCCGAAAAACGACTTCGGGAAACAGGCAGCTTGGTAATGCGCCGCAGTAACAGACGAAGAACTGCAAGAACTGCGGAGACGGAGTTGTTTGTTTCAGTTGCAGTACACCACAATCCTCATGTTAGCTTACGAGCCATTGCTGCAGTCGCTGGTGTCAGTCTCACATCTGTGTGGCGTATAGCACACGGCCACAGGTTTCACTCGTACCGCCCGTCACTGACCCAGGAACTGCATGGGAACGATTTCCGTGCGAGAGTTACATTCTGTGAATGGGCCATGCGTAATTTCACGCTGGAGTCTTTATAAGGTGTTATGTTCTCTGATGAGTCCACCTTCACAAATTATGGTGCAGTGAATCGCCATAACGTGCACTACTGGGCCGCAAACAATCCTCAGTGGGTGCGACCTGTCGACCGTCAACGTAGGTGGTCTATTGATGTATGGTGTGAAATCCTTGGGGATGAAATCATCGGTCCACACTACTTCCCAGGTACACTGACAGGTGAGTTATATCGCGCGTTTATAGTCGACAGTTTGGGTGGTCTCCTTGAACATGTGTGTTTACACACGAGAGTCCATACGTGGATGCAGCACGATGGTCACCCATCCATGCCCGAGGGAGAATTCGAACCTGCGACCGTAGCGGTCGCGCGGTTCCAGACTGTAGCACCTAGAACCGCTCGGCCACCCCGGCCGGCGGGGCGCAATGGTCCTCATTCATGGCCCGCAAGGTCGCCCGAGTTAACACTATTAGATTTCTTTTTGTGGGGATATCTAAAGGATTGTGCTTATGTCACTGAGCCCAAATCCCCAGATGATCTACAATGGCGCATCGAGGACGCATGTTGCTCCGTGACACAGACGATGTTACATCTCTTTCGCAGATCCTTTAGAAGGGGCAGTGCACTGAGCGTTCAGGAACATGGACACACATTTGAACATCTCGTTTAAATCAACTTCCCACCGCCAGAACATCCATCACCCACCACACAGCCCGGTATTATGCACAGCGTGTGGTATCTGCCCCTGAAACTTTGAAGGTTTGTAGCTCCCAAACTAAAAGTGATAGGAATGTAATTTAAATTGATGTATGCACAGCTGGTGTTACTGATTTCAGTGCATGATAGGAACAGCTATTGTTCCGCTTGAAAATTGTATCTTTTTGCTGTAACTCTTTGGATGGTAGCACAATAAACTATGTTCATAGCTCCGCAGACAGTGTAACGTTTCTTATAGTGACCTACCGCAATAAATACACTCCTGGAAATTGAAATAAGAACACCGTGAACTCATTGTCCCAGAAAGGGGAAACTTTATTGACACATTCCTGGGGTCAGATACATCACATGATCACACTGACAGAACCACAGCCACATAGACACAGGCAACAGAGCATGCACAATGTCGGCACTAGTACAGTGTATATCCACCTTTCGCAGCAATGCAGGCTGCTATTCTCCCATGGAGACGATCGTAGAGATGCTGGATGTAGTCCTGTGGAACGGCTTGTCATGCCATTTCCACCTGGCGCCTCAGTTGGACCAGCGTTCGTGCTGGACGTGCAGACCGCGTGAGACGATGCTTCGTCCAGTCCCAAACATGCTCAATGGGGGACAGATGCGGAGATCTTGCTGGCCAGGGTAGTTGACTTACACCTTCTAGAGCACGTTGGGTGGCACGGGATACATGCGGACGTGCATTGTCCTGTTGGAACAGCAAGTTCCCTTGCCGGTCTAGGAATGGTAGAACGATGGGTTCGATGACGGTTTGGATGTACCGTGCACTATTCAGTGTCCCCTCGACGATCACCAGTGGTGTACGGCCAGTGTAGGAGATCGCTCCCCACACCATGATGCCGGGTGTTGGCCCTGTGTGCCTCGGTCGTATGCAGTCCTGATTGTGGCGCTCACCTGCACGGCGCCAAACACGCATACGACCATCATTGGCACCAAGGCAGAAGCGACTCTCATCGCTGAAGACGACACGTCTCCATTCGTCCCTCCATTCACGCCTGTCGCGACACCACTGGAGGCGGGCTGCACGATGTTGGGGCGTGAGCGGAAGACGGCCTAACGGTGTGCGGGACCGTAGCCCAGCTTCATGGAGACGGTTGCGAATGGTCCTCGCCGATACTCCAGGAGCAACAGTGTCCCTAATTTGCTGGGAAGTGGCAGTGCGGTCCCCTACGGCACTGCGTAGGATCCTACGGTCTTGGCGTGCATCCGTGCGTCGCTGCGGTCCGGTCCCAGGTCGACGGGCACGTGCACCTTCCGCCGACCACTGGCGACAACATCGATGTACTGTGGAGACCTCACGCCCCACGTGTTGAGCAATTCGGCGGTACGTCCACCCGACCTCCCGCATGCCCACTATACGCCCTCGCTCAAAGTCGGTCAACTGCACATACGGTTCACGTCCACGCTGTCGCGGCATGCTACCAGTGTTAAAGACTGCGATGGAGCTCCTTATGCCACGGCAAACTGGCTGACACTGACGGCGGCGGTGCACAAATGCTGCGCAGATAGCGCCATTCGACGGCCAACACCGCGGTTCCTGGTGTGTCTGCTGTACCGTGCGTGTGATCATTGCTTGTACAGCCCTCTCGCAGTGTCGAGAGGAAGTATGGTGGGTCTGACACATCGGTGTCATTGTGTTCTTTTTTCCATTTCCAGGAGTGTATTTCCATCGATTGCTTCGTAACTTACAGAGGCAAACACATTTAGTGAAACACCCTGTACAGTACAGAAAAAATGCTGCACTTGAAGATGGATATGCGATTCCCCATCCAGATTCAAGACAAAAGTGTATACAGCAAAACCAGATCGGATTCGTTTTAAAAACACTCATATGAAAACGAGGAGCTGGCAAGAATATCACATAATGCAGTGCATCAGAATGTATAGAGGAACGTGTATCACTCCGTCCTACCAGAGTTCGTAGCTCACTGAATAGACCGCTGGGACATCAAACTCACATCCAACGTGGAGATATGTGCTTCGATTGCTTGTCATGTTTCATGTTCCTTTTTTTTTAGACTTCTGTTCCCTAGTGATTGTGGTTTATTAGCAGGACATCACTTTGTCACATGTCAGTAGCCTCTCGCATGACAGTGGAATGCATCAAACTACGAGGTGCGTTCAAGTTCTAAGGCCTCCGATTTTTTTTTTCTGCAGACTGGAAAGAGATAGAAACATGCGCATTGTTTTAAAATGAGGCCGCGTTCATTGTCAATACGTCCCAGAGATGGCAGCACCGTACGGCAGATCTAATTTTACCGCCAGCGGCGAGAATAAAAACTGTTTTAAATACTTAAAATGGCCACGTTTTCCTTACTTGAACAGCGTGCAATCATTCGTTTTCTGAATTTGCGTGGTGTGAAAACAATTGAAATTCATCGACAGTTGAAGGAGACATGTGGTGATGGAGTTATGGATGTGTCGAAAGTGCGTTCGTGAGTGGGACAGTTTAATGAAGGCAGAACATCGTGTGACAACAAACCGAAACAACCTCGGGCTCGCACAAGCCGGTCTGACGACATGATCGAGAAAGTGGAGAGAATTGTTTTGGGGGATCGCCGAATGACTGTTGAACAGATCGCCTCCAGAGTTGGCATTTCTGTGGGTTCTGTGCACACAATCCTGCATGACGACCTGAAAATGCGAAAAGTGCCATCCAGGTAGGTGCCACGAATGCTGCCGGACGACCACATGACTGCCCGTGTGGCATGTTACCAAGCAATGTTGACGCGCTACTACAGCATGAATGGGACTTTCTTTTCGTCGGTTGTGACAATGGATGAGACGTGGATGCCATTTTTCAATCCAGAAACAAAGCGCCAGTCAGCTCAATGGAAGCACACAGATTCACCGCCACCAAAAAAATTTCGGGTAACCGCCAGTGCTGAAAAAATGATGGTGTCCATGTTCTGGGACAGCGAGGGCGTAATCCTTACCCATTGCGTTCCAAAGGGCACTACGGTAACAGGTGCATCCTACGAAAATGTTTTGAAGAACAAATTCCTTCCTGCACTGCAACAAAAACTTCCGGGAAAGGCTGCGCGTGTGCTGTTTCACCAAGACAACGCACCCACACATCGAGCTAACGTTACGCAACAGTTTCTTCGTGATAACAACTTTGAAGTGATTCCTCATGCTCCCTATTCACCTGTCCTGGCTCCTAGTGACTTTTGGCTTTTTCCAGCAATGAAAGACACTCTCCGTGGCCGCACATTCACCAGCCGTGCTGCTATTGCCTCAGCGATTTTCCAGTGGTCAAAACAGACTCCTAAAGAAGCCTTCGCCGCTGCCATGGAATCATGGCGTCATCGTTGTGAAAAATGTGTACGTCTGCAGGGCGATTACGTCGAGAAGTAAGGCCAGTTTCAGATTTCGGGTGAGTAGTTAATTAGAAAAAAAAATCGGAGTCCTTAGAACTTGAATGCACCTCGTATAAAACTAAATGCATGTGACTACTGTCCGCGCACTGCAAAACCATAACCTATTCTGTCAAGTTCATGTAGGGCGGCTTCCCGATGGAGCACACAAACGGTGAACAAGTGGACGTGCTTTTGGTGCCGACTGCATCCGATAATCAAGCTGGTGCTGCTCAGTACCCTCAAAAGCGGCATCCCGACAAGAACGTCTCCTGAAGCAACGCCTTTGGGTAACCGAAAACTTTCGTCCACAAGTAATAGACAGACGTCGTCCAAGGACTAGGTGCACTCCACAGGGGACGCGATTGTCGAAACCATTCACCAATCACCTCGGCGAAGTACCCATGATTTTGCAGGGCAGTTCCAGATATCTGAAAAACTGCTGCACGATGAAGAAGTGCATCAGTATTATTACACATTTACTCAACACCAGCGATCAGGACATCACATCCGACGAGTACAGTTCTGTGAATGGCTTTTGCACCAAGTGGAACATACTGAACGTTTTATAAATAATTTGATATGAACTGACGAATCTAGCTTCACTTGTGAAGGTATTTTCAACCTCCACAACAGCCGTTATTGGTCGAATTACAGCCACCATGTCAACCGTGAACGAGGTTTTCAGGCACGCTCTGGCATATATCTGTGGGCTGAAATCGTTGGAGGAGTGCTCTTGTGGCCTTACCTAGTTCCGTACAAGTTTAATGCGCCGCTGTTACGTACGTTTCTTTGCAATACTTTGTCTGACGCACTAGAATACGTTCCACTTGGTGTTAACCGTGTAAGTAGGCTGTTTAGATTTTTATATGGGTAATGCCACGTAGCGCTCTATATGAAAATCACTGGCTGTGCTGTGTGCAGTATGTGGCTAGTTTGCATTGTTGTCTGCCATTGTTGTCATGAACTGCTACAGCTGGATGTGAACAGCGCGTAGCGTTGGGCACTTGGAGGTGAGCCGCCAGCAGTGGTGGATGTGGGGAGAGAGATGGCGGAGTTTTGTAATACTGGATGTCAATTATGAATATTAAGGTAAATACATTGTTTGTTCTCTATTAATATCTTTCATTTGCTAACTATCCCTATCAGTAGTTAGTGCCTTCTGTAGTTTGAATCTTTTATTTAGCTGGCAGTAGTGGCGCTCGCTGTATTGCAGTAGTTCCAGTAATGAAGATTTTTGTGAGGTAAGTTATTTGTGAAAGGTATAGTGTAATGTTACTCAGGGCCATTCTTTTGCAGGGATTTTTGATAGTCAGATTGCGTTGCGCTAAAATTATTGTGTGTCAGGTTAAGCACAGTCGTGTATAAATTGTTCTAAGGGGACGTTTCATATGTCGACCCTTAGCCTAGGATACCTCACTGGAATCTTCTGATTTTTTCTTGTAGTTTGTGTATTTAGTGTAGCTTTAGCGCGTAATTGTAGAGAGAATCTCCTTGGTAGTTGCAGTCTTTCATTGTTGTACAGTAAAACAGTTGTGGCATGCATATAGATTTGCACCAAGTATTTCGCAGCTACGCTTGCAATTAACTAGATATTATTTTCAGTGCTATGTTAATGTGTTCTCTTATTTTTGCTATTCAAATTGTGCTTTTCTGTGTTATCGTGTGAAATATTGTGACAATAATGGCGTGTGAAAAACGTAACACTAGGCTCCAAGCTAAATTGAGAAATAATAGTGACGACGAGCGTAGCTTATTAGCGCCGCCGAGTAATGAATTTACTAATGTTCAAAGTAGTAATTTGGTAACTGTGCATAGGGAAATGGAGCGGGCGTCAAACAATGGCGTAGGCAGTGAAACAGGTAGTGAACAGGGAAGCATTATCGATCGATCGGTCGGCAACAGCTCGCCTCAGGAATCCGAAATGATAGGACACAATTTTGCAAATACTGTAGATTCAGGTTTTGCGTCCTCACCGTTTTCTCAAGTAAGTCAAGACACATTTTCAGCTTGTCAAAATGTGAATGTTGCCGGTGCAAATTCACTGCCGAAAAGCACCGAGGAAAATGTTTCAGACACCAATGCATTGTTATTACAATTAATGCAACAAATGGGAGAAAAGCTTCAGAAGTTAGACACAATGGAACAACACCAGAGACAAACACAGCAACAGTTAGACGCAGTGGAACAAAATCTTAAAAAGTTAGACACGATGGAACAAAATCTTCAAAAGTTAGACTCATTGGAACAAACTCTCGAACAAACACGTGAAGATTTAACTGCTGAGTTACATAACATTGAATCGAAATGTCAAAAGGTCTGTAATGACGTAAAAACACAAATTTGTGAGCATTTTCAACCTATTTTTTCGCGGCATGAAAATGCATTACAGAATCACGAAGCAGCCATAAAAGAGCTGCAAACCATTGTTCATGAAAATCATGAGACCTTGTGGGCTAAAATTGACTCAGTTGCATCTACCGATTCGGTTACGCAACTGGCAAAAACTCAGGAAAACTTAAAGAACACAGTAGATTCGATTTCAACACAAATGGACACTCTGAAACTTGGTTCAGAAAAACACGCTGAGGAAATGTGTTCACTATCGGAGAAAGTAGCTGAACTTTCGGATCAGGTCACTAACTTATCTACAAAGGTAGATGATGATCTGAATGACACAAGACCCGTAGCCTTCACTGACACAGAAGAGTATGAACAAATTAGAAAATTCAGACAAAATCAAAATCAAATCAATACACAGTACAAAAGGGAAATCCGGGAAGTACAAGATCAGTTGACACAGGTGATACAAGAATTACATATTTCAGAGGATACTCGCGCTCCAACATGGGAAGAGGAACTTAGAAATACGGAAAAGCCACAAAATAATAACACAGGGCATTTCGGTAATTATGAAAGGAATTGGCAAGGTACACCGAATTTTGAGATGGAACCGCCGGCACGACGTAACAATGACCGATATGCTACTCGCCGACACGATGACTTTGACTATAAGCTGTTCATTACTACACGTAAATTCAAAACATTCAAGAATTCTGCCAATGACATTCATCCACAAGCGTGGCTCCATCAATTCTCTCATTGTTTTCCTCCCAACTGGTCATTAGAACACAGATTAGAATTTATGTGTGGCTACTTGGAGAATGAACCAGCTGTAAGAATGCGATCTGTCATTCACGATTGTCACAGTGAAGGAGAATTTTACCATGCGTTCCTCTCAGCATATTGGTCACAAGCTACACAAGATCGCGTAAAACATAGCATCATGATGATGAAACACTTTGAACAATCTGAATTTTCCAGTCTTGTCAAATATTTTGAAGACATGTTGCACAAGAATCAGTACCTGTCAAACCCATACAGCCCCTCAGAACTCATCCGCATTTGCTTAATCAAACTGCCTGAACATTTACGACATATTATTTTGGCAGGACGTTGCAAAGACGACATTGAAGCTTTTCAGGGACTGTTACAAGAACTGGAAATTGACATAGACAGTCGCGGGATGCGAAAACAGGAAAACAATCACTACAGGTCACATCCGTCACAATTCCGTGACGACAGAAACAATAAATGGCCACGAGAAACCTATTCTTACAACGTAAATCGTGACCAAAACAGACACCACCCATATGACAACCACTGGCAGAGTAATAGTTACAGGGAAAGATCACCTTTCCGCGGTAATGACTATCACAGAGACAATCAGAGAAACAGACAATATGGGAACCAATATAACTATTATCAAGGGAGACAGAATAACTTTAGACGCAACGGTCCAGCGCGCAGTTACGATTCAGGGAGAAATTCTCTACCACATGACCGACAAGAAAGAAACAATCGAATCTACCGACATGACGACAGACGATATGATCGCAACGACAGACCTGAATTGCATCAGAACTGGCGAGATTTAAACAGAGCAGAGCACTCTCGTCACGATGAATTTGTAGAAGTTAGGTCTCCAAATCCCAATAACGACGCGCGCCAACAAAGAGACAATAGGCAATGACTCACTCCGCTGGCAGCCACAATACATACTTATGAAACTGACGACGCAGCTGCCGTAGCTAGTAATTACGTAAAAATGGAAGACATTAGAGACATCTTACTCCAGGAACACGACGTAAAACATAATAACATTGCATATCCTGTGATTCACATTACTGTAAATGACGTAAAATTTACGGCAGTACTTGACTCTGGCAGTCCCATTTCAGTAATTAGTGAAACAGCTTTTAGCAAATGCAACAAATCGAACGATTGCCCCACACTTCCGTTACGTAAGATTAAATTACAAGGTGCAATCTTTGGAAAAAGTGTAGATGTACGCCAACAAACCAATTTAGAATTCTTTTGCCAAAGCCACAGCTTCTCTATGAACTTTCTTATTGTTCCATTATTGTCGACGGAAATTATACTGGGAGTAGACTTTTTGAATGAATACAAAGCAATCTTAAGCTTTAACGATGCTGAAATAAGTTTAGAGAAAGAAGGTAAGTCAATAGCTTTGAAATTTGAAGACTGGCTCTCAAACCATGATGAGGAAATTAATCGGCTTTACCTTCTGTTAGATAACAGTTCGGAATTTTCTACGGAACTAGACACTAACAATCACTCTGCAAGTACTGACAGGGATGATATTGACGGCATATTTGAAATTAATGAGTTAATTCAGAATAAAATTCAAACAATTGAGAATTGTAATGACACTGATAGGCAGGACCTTTTTGAGATTTTACAAGCACATTCCACAGTTTTTACTCACAAAACAGGAACAATCAAGGGATTTCAATACCAATTTCGTGTTCGTGAGCATACTAAATTTTGTGTTAGACCATATGTAATTCCAGCACATTATAGGGACCGTGTTAGAACAGAAATACAATCTATGCTTGACGAGGGCATTATTGAGCCTGCAGTAAGCTCATACAACAATCCGTTACATGTTGTTGAGAAGAAAAATGGATCGATCAGGCTTGTCTTAGATTCGAGACAAATCAATACTATCATCATTCCTGAAACAGATAGGCCACAGACGATGGAAGAACTTCTTCAAAATTTTAATGGTGTAAAAGTGTTGTCTTCCATTGATCTCAGATCCAGCTTTTATCAGATCGAACTTCATCCAGAATGCAGAAAATACACAGCTTTCCTTTGTTTCGGCGTTTGTTATCAGTTTCGGAAACTTCCTTTTGGTTTGAACATTTCTTCGGCAGCATTCATTCGTGGGTTAAATTCCATATTACCTGAGTTCTTAAAACGTCACATCACCTTATATGTGGACGATATTCTAATAGCAGAAGCTTCATGGGAACAACATAACCGCATCCTCAACAGTTTGTTACGTATTTTTGCAGAATCTGGAATTACAGTTAACTTGGAAAAGTCTGAATTCGGTAGGTCAAAGGTAAGGTTTTTGGGACATATTATTTCTTCTGAAGGCATTCAGCCGGATCCTGAAAAGTTAGAAGCAATCAGAGCCATTCCAGTTCCATCCACAAAAAAACAAGTCCGTAGTTTTCTAGGTCTCGTAAATTTTTATCGTCGTTTTCTGAATATGCATATTCTAGTTACACCAAAACTTTGTTCTCTCACTGGAAAAAGTACTATTTGGAACTGGGACGAACAAGCACAGTTGGAATTCAATTCTTTGAAAGAAGCGTTACTTCACGCGCCAATACTAGCTCATCCAGATCTGTCACAAGATTTCTGCCTTAGCACGGATTCTTCTAAAGTCGGTCTTGGTGCCCACTTATTTCAAGAAGCCATAGAAAATGACACTACTGTTCAGAAAACCATTGCTTTTGCTAGCCGAGTGCTAACAAAATCTGAAAAAAATTATTCCGTTACTGAATTAGAAGCTTTAGCTATCGTTTGGGCATTTAACAAATTCCATTTCTTTCTTTCTGGTAAGCACGTAAAAGTATACAGTGATCATCGTGCATTACAATTTCTTATGTCTTCAAAATTAAATCATGACAGGTTAAAACGTTGGGCATTGTTTCTGCAAGAATTCCACTTCACAATAGTCTACATTCCCGGCAAGGAGAACATTGTTGCGGACGCGCTGTCACGCGCACCGGCTGGGCTTGAGAAAAGTAACACAGAAGGCAACCTCGAGAAAAATTTCAGTATTCTTTACATTCAGAAAGTCGCCTTTGAAAACTTCATCACCACATCTTTAAAGGACATTGCTCATGAACAAGATAAAGATCCGATTTGGAAAGACATCAAAAGTAAATGGCATGAAAAGACACACACTCAGATTCGGCATTATTACCTGGTTAGAAACAACATACTCTTCAAACGCTGCACTGTTGATGACAAGCTATGGGTACTTTGCATTCCAGACGATTTTGTTAATAAGCTCATTTGGTACATTCATTTCAGCTACGCACATTTTGGCCCACGAAAATGTTATCATATTCTTCGAACGACTTGTTATTTTAACAATATGGAAAAGAGAATTCGAAGAGTCTTGTCTATTTGTAAACTTTGTCAAAAGGCGAAACCATCTACTGTCTCACATCGTGCTCCGCTGTTTCCTATCATTCCTTCTAAATTAAAAGAATTTGCTGCTGTTGATCTCTTGGGACCACTTGTCAGAACATCTAATGGATTTGCGTACGTTCTAGTCGCTGTTGAACTTACTTCAAAATTTGTTTCTTTCACTCCGTTACGTAAAGCCACTGGACGGTCTGTATCCAACGCCTTTGTTAAAAATTTCTTACGTGAAGTTGGACACGTTAGTAAAGTCATTTCAGATAACGGACCGCAATTCAGATCTGCTGTTTGGTCACGCATGCTTCGGAATCATAAAATCAAACCTGTTTTTATTTCATTGTATTCACCACATTGTAACCCGTCTGAACGGATTATGAAAGAAATCAATAAGCTTTGCAGACTTTATTGTCACAGAAAGCATCAGCATTGGGACAGATATTTACACTTATTTCAAAATGTGCTGAATGAAATGCCTCATGATTCCACTGCTTTACCACCTACTCTTGTACTGAAGAATGTAGAACCTCCGAACAGAATCAGAGAGCTTGTACCTTTCCCTAATACACGTAAACTTCGACACAAAGACATAATTGATTTGGCTCTTAAAAATATAAAAAATGCAGCAGACAAAAGGAGAAAACTACACGGTAAAGCAAATGCAAAGAAATTATATATTGGTCAGAAAGTTCTCATTAAAGCTCATTCATTGTCACATAAGAAGAAACAATTGAGTCACAAATTCTTTCTAGTTTACAATGGACCTTACAGAATCCGACGTATACCACATGATAATTGCGTTGAAGTTGAAACTCTGCGTACTAGGAAGAGTAAAGGTTTACACCACATTTCTCATGTAAAACCATTTATTGACAGATAATCTGCTTTTTAACTTAGTCTTTGCAATTTTCACTTCACGCTACTTGTACAATTCGTCACACTTAGTAACTGTTACCATGCAACAATGTTTGAAGTTAAATATCCAGTCAAGAACCAAGAGAACTTATTCAAACAGAAATTACGAATGCATTGTTATTGCGAACAGACGACACAGTGTTATTGTGTGTGTACATTCTTACTTGTTAGTTGCACGATTAGAACATATACCAGCACTGCTAATGAAATTTTCATGCAACATTTTGGTTTGCTTGAGAGTGGATTCTGGATTTGAGGTGCTTTCTGTGAAATACCAGATGACACAGTGGTTTCTTTGACAGATACACGGTTATATTACGACACTACTAATGTGTGACACAATTTACATTGTTGCTTTTGCGGTGTATTGTTTGATATCTGCACAGTTTTTCTGAATTCTTCTGTAAGGTAAAACATGTTTTAGTAGTAACTTTTGTGGTATAGCTACAATGAGACAGCCTTTTCTGTAGCACAACAATACGTTACAGCACAGTACTTTCCTCATCACGGCAATAAGCGTAATAACTAAGTTATCTATACGCAAAGCATTTCACTTTTGTGTATCATGAGGTAAGTACATTGACTTCTGCAGAACTTAGCTTTCGGAGGACAATAACTACGACACTTCCCAGAGATTATCTTACAGCAAGACGCATATTTAGCGCTACTGGACACGTATTTGAGTGATTAATTTTGTACTTAAAACATTTATTTTTAAAGATTTTTGAATTACAAAGAAAGTTTTTCGTGATACATTTCATTCCATTGCTGTAAGCTATAATACCTGAGGGTACAATTACAATAAACCTCAGGGGGGTACACGCCTACTTGGTGTACCATGTGTTTGGCAAGCACAAGGAGCCCTAGCTAATATGGTATTTGCTTATACAATTTAACACATCGGTACCATATTTCTCTAACACATAAATTACACAGCTATCTGATCATTTAACAGAGAAACAAACATCTTTTTTACTACGTCAGTGACACATGTTTACGCAATTACAGAGTTGGATTACTTCACACTTAAGAAATTGTATTTTGTCTGTACTTTTGCACTGTTCATATTTTTTTGGTACCATTGTGATACTATGAGAGCTTTGAATGATGTATTTGGTAAGGGAGCATGATTTTAAAGTACGTTTGAGGCAGATGACACTTTTGACATGAGCAGAGAATTTTGTTAGGTTTTGAAATTATTGGAGGAAGCTACGACGATTTTGAGATTTGACTGGTTATTATTACGATGACGATGAGTATTATGCTGCTGAGGTATGTTTATGATTAATAGGCTGATGCTATATGAGTTATTTGATTATGCTACTTATCTGTTATGATGCAATATTGAAGAAGTGTCGACGAATAAGGTAAGGAGTAATGAATAGTGGTTAGGGACACGAACTTGTGAAAAAGGATGTTGGAAACCAAGAATCGTACTTTTAAGAGTTATGAAAGGTGTGTAAATGCGTGAATGTATCACAATGCCGGCGAAAATTTTTTGAACACGGTTATATTCATAGGATTTTGTTTCTACAGATTTGTAACGCAAATTCTTGACCTGTGAAGACTGTCACTGTAGCGGAAACTGCTGTCGTAAATATTTCCGTAAGAAAGTTAAGTGACCACCTGCACGTGCGTCGTCGGAACACAGCTGTGTCAAACACCTGGAGAACAAGCCATTAGGGTGTGCCTTTCATCGCTAATGCGACACCCTCGTTACTTGAAAACATATGATTTTTGTAATGCGTTGTGGGCACACAGCTGTGTCAAACACCTGGAGAACAAGGCATTAGCGTGTGCCTTTCATCGCTAATGCGACACCCTCGTTACTTAAAAACATATGATTACTCGCACTTTGTGCTAATTATTGAAATGCTTATGAATTGATGGGAAATATTCGTACATCTGCACACCTGATTATGACAAGTGTCTTTCTCCGAGAGTTGAGTGCTACTGACTTACGAAATGCCACATGACTATTGAATGATATTTTTATGCTTTGCTTTTCATAGTTGCTTATTTCATTTAATATCTGGTTTCCAGCTGTGTTGCAGCATTAGTTTTATAAAATAAACTTAGATGCATTTGCTAATGTGAACTCTTTCTGTCAACAGATCTATTAAATAATTATTTTATGATCCACATTCTTTAAAAAAGGAGCACTTGGAAAGGAAAGAACAATAAGAAGGAACTAGTAACAGTAACACATAATTTTCTTTTCAAGTACATGGTAATATTTTTTTACAATAAGTTGTTGTGGTGCACCACTTTAATTACATAGACATTAAGATGACCACTTTAATTACATAGATATTAAGATGTGAATAGACATTTCCCTTTTCTGCATTGTTGTCTTTACTGTAATATTTTTTCTGCTTGCGCTATGTCATGTTTAGGTATAAGTTGCTGCTGTTTGCCAGGCATAGTGTTATTGAATTTGACTTTTGCTAATTTCTTAATGCTGCTTGCTTCGCAAATCTGCGTTTTTTTTCATTGCTGTTTATATTAACTGTGTTATGTGATGCTGCATTGCCTCGTCCCTTGGTATATATATCTGAGCTCAGTAGATTTAAGTTAGCTTAAGACGGGGTAGACTATATAAGAAACTAACTATGATGAATTGGACGAAATGCATAATGCATGAAGAAGCTATAAGAAAATGGTTTGGCCAAAAAAAAAAAAAAAAAAAAAAAAAAAAAAAAAAAAAAAAAAAAAAAAGGATACTGTACAGTGGAGAAAAACTATTTTTGACAGAGGAGGTGAACAGAATACAGAAAGCAGGCTTAGATAGGACTTTTGGGAATAATGATGAACGAAGGGAGATCTCCATGCAAAATACTGCAGTAAAACAAACCCTGTCCTTTCCTTTTGTGTCATCCCTCTATATGTTTGTGTACCCTTGTGTATTTGTGTTTTTCCTGTCTTTATGTGTTGATGTGTTTATGTGCTGATGAGAGCTATGTTGTAGAATTTTTCTAATACTCTGTTATTTTCTTTGTAAAGATGCTTAGACATTATTTATTCTGTTTTGTTTTAATGCTCATGTGTGAAGTTGACGTTTCAAAAGTGATTCTGATCTTTTATTTTTGTACTCATGTCATCATTCCTGTAACACTGATGTATATGTTTATTTCTATTCTTTTGTAAAGCCGGTACTACAAATGTTATCTGTATTGTTATGTTTTTAATTATGTATTTTGTACCTTTGTCATTGTATTCTTATGTTATAAAATTGTAATTGACAGCAGTTCATCAAATTAAGTAACTTGTAAGTTCCATCTCACTGCACACATTTCTGTTGGTCATAGTATATGGACAATTTGTGAGAAGTAGGGACTGTTAGTGTTTGTACGTGTGTTAATAATTCAGCAAGGGACTGGATAACAGCATTGCTGGTTCTAAGGACAATTCCAAAAACTTTGTGAGTGCACAAGTGGTGGTTATGGACTTGCTCTATTATCCGCAAGACTCTTCAATGGTGATTGTGCACCTGCACAGTCGCAACAGATGGCTGCTGGCCATCTCTACAAGGACTACAGTGGGTCTGCACCTCTGGTGGCCCACCAATACCATACTCTCTACCAGGACTACAGTGGGCCTGTCCACAATTTCTACAAGGACAACAGTGGGTCTGCACCTCTGGTGGTCCACCAATACCACAATCTCTACCAGGACTACAGTGGGTCTACTCTGTGATGACCTACCTACCAATATTCTTCGAAACGTCGACTGACTCTGCTGTGGGTTTGCTCTGTTGTGGCCCATTACCTGTCAGCATGTCAAGAGTCAGCACTGTCTTACTGTTGGAAGGACAATACTACTTCTTCAAGACTGCATGGAAATCCACTACTTCCGTGTGCATTGTATTCTACTGCTCAGACTTTGAGCAAACAAACTGCAGGTTTACTCTTATGATGAATGATCGGGACTGTCTTTATTGACTGTGAAAAAATTTTAGCTGTTGACCAACATTGTATCAATAAGTGTGTGCATTTGATATCTTTGTTATTGTAATTATGAAAAATTTTATCAAATCTTTATTGGCCACTGCCCAAAAATATTTTGTAAAATTTTTTGTGGGGAGCATGGGGGCTATGTAAGTAGGCTGTTTAGATTTTTATATGGGTAATGCCACGTAGCGCTCTATATGAAAATCACTGGCTGTGCTGTGTGCAGTATGTGGCTAGTTTGCATTGTTGTCTGCCATTGTTGTCATGAACTGCTACAGCTGGATGTGAACAGCGCGTAGCGTTGGGCACTTGGAGGTGAGCCGCCAGCAGTGGTGGATGTGGGGAGAGAGATGGCGGAGTTTTGTAATACTGGATGTCAATTATGAATATTAAGGTAAATACATTGTTTGTTCTCTATTAATATCTTTCATTTGCTAACTATCCCTATCAGTAGTTAGTGCCTTCTGTAGTTTGAATCTTTTATTTAGCTGGCAGTAGTGGCGCTCGCTGTATTGCAGTAGTTCCAGTAATGAAGATTTTTGTGAGGTAAGTTATTTGTGAAAGGTATAGTGTAATGTTACTCAGGGCCATTCTTTTGCAGGGATTTTTGATAGTCAGATTGCGTTGCGCTAAAATTATTGTGTGTCAGGTTAAGCACAGTCGTGTATAAATTGTTCTAAGGGGACGTTTCAACCGGCAGACATGGTTTCAGCATGATGGTGCACCATCACACTCTGCAATGAATGTGCGTAACTATTTGAATGAAGCATTTCCATGGAAATAGATTGGTCGTGGAGACCCAATGATGTGGTCTCCATGTTTCGAGGACCTTGATCCACTAGGTTCTTGTTTGTAAGGACGTTTAAAGGAACAGGTTTATAGTACGCCACTCATGGATGTACACGACCTAATAGCCGCTTCGATAGTGGTTGAAGCAGATGTGTTGCGCAGGATCCAGCAAAGTTTGATCCAGCGAGTGGTTAAGTGTTTGCAGATGGAAGGTGGCGGCTTTGAACATCTTTCCTAAACCGAATGTAGCTCGTTCATGTACGTACTGGCTTTGAAAGATAAGCCTGGACATCAAACGTACAGAGTGGAATTATCGTGCGTAGCATAATGTAGTCTAGTGCAGTCTATCTATTATGTTTTTTACACCTCGTGGGATACAGATGATGCTATTATATCCACTATTATTTTCTATTTGCTTTATTTGTGTCATGGACGAAACAAAGTGGTCGTTTACGTCTTAGGGATGTTCATATTATCTCTTAATGTTTAAATATAGGAAAGGTAACAGAAAGATATACGCAAGATACCGTATCGTGGAGGTGTAAATTAGATACAATGCGATGCTTTAACTGAAAAAAGTTTGGTGTGAAAGCGACTTGAACGTCAGCCACTCTGTATGTCCGTTCCCTACGGCACTGGCTCGCTTCGCTGAGCTAATGTCACTGCGCCGACACAGTGCAGAATTAATGCTACCTGTTCTTGACCACGCTACTCGCAGTTACAGCGTTGCCAGAGACTCTTTTATTAAACTGTTCTTTTATTAAAGCTATTGGCGGGACTGGGATGAGAAATCGCAAGCCGACTGACGACTGGGGCATTTTTTCATCACTCTGTGTTTATGTATGTACACTGAGGCGACAAAGTCATGACATACCTCTCAATATCGCGTCAGACATCCCTTTGGCCGGCGTAGTGCAGGAGCTCTACGTGGCATGGACTCGGCAAGTGGTTGGAAGTCCTCTGCAGAAATACTGAGCCACGTTGCCTATATAGCCCCTCCACAATGCGAAAGTGTTGCTGGTGCAGGAATTTGTGCACGAACTGTCCCCGTGACGGACTCCGATAAATGTTTGGCAGGATTCATTTTGGGTGATCTTGATGACCAAACTATTTGCTCTAACTGTCCAGAATGTTCGGCCATCCTGATTTTGGTTTTCCGTGATTTCCCTAAATCGCTCCAGGCATACGCCAGGATGGTTCCTTTGAAAGGGCACGGCCGATTTCCTTCCCCGTCCTTCCCTAATCCGCTGAGACCGATGACCTCGTAGTTTGGTCTCTTCCCCCAAAACAATCCAACCCCAACCCCCAGAATGTTCTTCACGCCAATCGCGAACAACTATGGCCCGATGATACGGCGCATTGTCACTCATGAAAATTCCATCGTTTTTTGGGAACATGAAGCCCATGAATGGCTGCAAATGGTTTCCTAGTAGCCAAGCATAACCATTTCCAGTCAGTGATACATGTAAACAGCCTACAGCATTGTGTAGTCACCACCATCTTGCACAGTGCCTTGTAGACAGCTTGATTCCATGGCTCTACGGGCCCTGCACCACACTCGAACCTACCACCAGCTGTTACCAACTGAAATCGGTACTAATGTGACCAGGCCACGGTTTTCCAGTCTTCTGGGGTCTAACTGATATGGTCAGGAACCCAGGAGAGGCGCTGTAGGCGATGCCATGCTGTTAGCAAAGGCACTAGCGTCGGGCGTCTGCTGCCATAGTCCATTAACGCCATATTGCAGCGCCCTCTCCTAAAGGATATATTCATCGTACGCCTGACATTAATTTCTGCGGTTTCTTCACGCAGTGTTGCTTATCTGTTAGCACTGACATCTCTACGCCAACACCGCTGCTCTCGGTCGTTAAGTGAAGGCCGTCGGCCACTGCATTGTCTGCAGTGAGATGCAATGTCGGAAATGTGGTACTCTTGACAGACACTGTGGAACACTGAATATTGAATTCCCACGACGATTTCCGAAATGGTATGTCCCATGCGCTAGCTACAACTACCATTCCTTGTTTCAAGTGTGTTACTCCTGTAGTGCGGCCATTATCACATTTTTTATATTATTTTCACGTCAAGTTCCGTAGGACCAAATTGAGGAGCAAATCTCCAAGGTCATGGAACGTGTCAGTACATGGAATTACAACATAAGAGTAATAACAGATAAAAGTAAATATTCATGAACCTGAAAAAAGTCAGTCCATATGTTTAAGTAAACGCTATCAGCAGTAAATAAGAAGCAGCTTAATTTTTCAAGGAACTCCTCGACAGAATAGAAGGAGTGACCCGTGAGGAAACTCTCCAGTTTCAGTTTGAAAGCGCGTGGATTACTGCTAAGATTTTTGAATTCGAGTGGCAGCTTATTGAAAATGGATGTAGCAGTATACTGCACACCTTTTTGCTCAAGAGTTAAGGATGTTCGATCCAAATGCAGGTTTGGTTTCTGCCGAGTATTAACCGACTGAAAGCTGCTTATTCTTGGGAATAAACTAATATTGTTAACAAGAAATGACAGTAAGAAATATATATATATTGAGAGGCCAATGTCAAAATACCCAGACTCGTGAACAGAGCTCGACAAGAGGTTCGTGAACTCACATCACTTATTGCCCGTACCGCCCGTTTCTGAGCCAAAAATATCCTTGTAGAATGGGAAGAGTTACCCTAAAATATAATACGATAAGACACAAGCGAATGAAAATAAACAAAGTAGACTAATTTTCGTTCTTAGTATCACTCCCTTCTGATACCCTCCGAATAGTAAAAATGGCAATTTTAAGTCTTTGAGCAAGATCGTGACCGTGGGCTTTCCACGACAGCTTACTATCTATCTGAACACCTAGAAATTTGAACTGTTCAGTTTCACTAATCATATGCCCGTTCTGTGAAATTAAAACGTCAGGTTTTGTTGAATTGTGTGTTAGAAACTGTAAAAATTGAGTCTTACTGTGATTTAACGTTAGTTTATTTTCTACAAGCCATGAACTGAGGTCATGTACTGCACTATTTGAAACCGAGCCAATGTTGCACACAACATCCTTTACTACCAAGCTAGTGTCATCAGCATACAGAAATATTTTAGAGTTTCCCGTAATATTAGAGGACATATCATTTATATAAATAAGGAACAGGAGTGGCCCCAACACTGAACCATGGGGCACCCCTCCACTTGACAGTACCCCACTCAGGCCCCACATCACAGCCGTTATCAACATTGTGAATAATGACCTTTTACTGCCCGTTGCTAAAGTAAGAGGTGAACCAATTGTGAGCTACTCCCCGTATTCCGTAATGGTCCAACTTCTGGAGCAATATTTTGTGATCAACACAATAAAATGCCTTAGTTAAATGAAAAAAATACGCCAAGCGTTCGAAACTTTTTATTTAGCCCATCCAGTACCTCACAGAGAAACGAGAATATAGCATTTTCAGTTGTTAAACGACTTATAAAGGCGAATTGTACATTTGATAGCAAATCGCATGATATAAAATGATCAATTATCCTTACACGTACCACGTCGGACACTTTTCACGTGAATCACATGAGTAAAAACGACAGCACATCCAATGCACTGCCGTTTTATACCTTGTGTACACGACACTACCGCCACCTATATACGTGCATATCACTATCCAATGACTGCTGTCACCTCAACGTACGTGTGTGTGTGTTTGGCGCAGTGTCGCAGATTTGTAGCATAAAATGCCACAATTGAGTTACGTAGGTTATTTTCAGGGGACCAGGAGGACTAATTAGCGGTAGACAATTGGTAACTTGGCATTTGTGGTGCAGGGCGGCTGGACGCGTGGCAGCGACTGGTGCGGCAGCAGCGGGCGCTTCACGGGCGCCTGGTGCAGGTCGGCTCGGCGCCTCTGGGGATGAGCAGCACGCCCTGCTCTGCTGGAAGGCCCGTGGCGGTCGCTCACCACCTCAACCTCACAGACGTACACCGAGTAAGCCGCTGGACCTCGATCCTGAAATTTTTGCGATTAACTTGAACTGCCGCGCACATCGCATATGTGACTTTTGGGAGGAGCGCCGGCCCCAGTTCGAATTCACCAAGTGGCATGTGTTTGGACATTCATTCAATCCAGCGTTCATTCTTACTGAGGACATGTGGTACAGGTACAAAGTGAGCTGAATACCAAATGTAATGAAAATGAAAAGAAAAAGGATGATGGATGATTGGGACATGCAGTCTACAGGAAACGTACTCACATCGACTTGTACTTGCACGCTAATAGTTGTCACCATCCGGCTCAGCGTGAAGGGGTACTTCGTACCTTGGTACAAAGGGCACGTGTCGTTTCTGACGCTGAGACTTTGCAAGCTGAACTGTCCCATCTTGAAGTTACGTTTCGTCAAAATGGTTATAGTGATAGACAGATTGAACGTGCGTTGCGCTATCGACCAACTGTATATCGGGTGATTGATGATAATTCTGAGTCGACACCTAAGTCTATTGGCTATTTGCCTTACGTAGGAAACACTTCCAAGATCGGTTGTATTATACGGAAATACGATGTAAAATGTGTTTTCCGACCTCTATCTAAAATCAGAGCGCTTTTGAGCTCTGTTAAGGAAGATCCTGGTCTGCGTAAGGCGGGTGTATATCGCATTCCTTGTAGCTGCGGCATGACATATATTGGTCAAACTATCAGGACCGTGGAGGACCGATGTACTGAACATAAACGGCACACACGATTACAGCATCCAAGTAGATCTGCTGTTGCCGAACATTGCTTGGATACTGATCACCACATGTTATACACTCCTGGAAATGGAAAAAAGAACACATTGACACCAGTGTGTCAGACCCACCATACTTGCTCCGGACACTGCGAGAGGGCTGTACAAGCAATGATCACACGAACGGCACAGCGGACACACCAGGAACCGCGGTGTTGGCCGTCGAATGGCGCTAGCTGCGCAGCATTTGTGCACCACCGCCGTCAGTGTCAGCCAGTTTGCCGAGGCATACGGAGCTCCATCGCAGTCTTTAACACTGGTAGCATGCCGCGACAGCGTGGACGTGAACCATATGTGCAGTTGACGGACTTTGAGCGAGGGCGTATAGTGGGCATGCGGGAGGCCGGGTGGACGTACCGCCGAATTGCTCAACACGTGGGGCGTGAGGTCTCCACAGTACATCGATGTTGTCGCTAGTGGTCGGCGGAAGGTGCACGTGCCCGTCGACCTGGGACCGGACCGCAGCGACGCACGGATGCACGCCAAGACCGTAGGATCCTACGCAGTGCCGTAGGGGACCGCACCGCCACTTCCCAGCAAATTAGGGACACTGTTGCTCCTGGGGTATCGGCGAGGACCATTCGCAACCGTCTCCATGAAGCTGGGCTACGGTCCCGCACACCGTTAGGCCGTCTTCCGCTCACGCCCCAACATCGTGCAGCCCGCCTCCAGTGGTGTCGCGACAGGCGTGAATGGAGGGACGAATGGAGACGTGTCGTCTTCAGCGATGAGAGTCGCTTCTGCCTTGGTGCCAATGATGGTCGTATGCGTGTTTGGCGCCGTGCAGGTGAGCGCCACAATCAGGACTGCATACGACCGAGGCACACAGGGCCAACACCCGGCATCATGGTGTGGGGAGCGATCTCCTACACTGGCCGTACACCACTGGTGATCGTCGAGGGGACACTGAATAGTGCACGGTACATCCAAACCGTCATCGAACCCATCGTTCTACCATTCCTAGACCCGCAAGGGAACTTGCTGTTCCAACAGGACAATGCACGTCCGCATGTATCCCGTGCCACCCAACGTGCTCTAGAAGGTGTAAGTCAACTACCCTGGCCAGCAAGATCTCCGGATCTGTCCCCCATTGAGCATGTTTGGGACTGGATGAAGCGTCGTCTCATGCGGTCTGCACGTCCAGCACGAACGCTGGTCCAACTGAGGCGCCAGGTGGAAATGGCATGGCAAACCGTTCCACAGGACTACATCCAGCATCTCTACGATCGTCTCCATGGGAGAATAGCAGCCTGCATTGCTGCGAAAGGTGGATATACACTGTACTAGTGCCGACATTGTGCATGCTCTGTTGCCTGTGTCTATGTGCCTGTGGTTCTGTCAGTGTGATCATTTGATGTATCTGACCCCAGGAATGTGTCAATAAAGTTTCCCCTTCCTGGGACAATGAATTCACGGTGTTCTTATTTCAATTTCCAGGAGTGTATTTAGGTTCAATCTATATTTTGTACTCACTAGACTGTTCATTCGATTCAGGAGATTGTATAATTCTTCTTCACTTTCACTTTTCACTTATGATACACGCATGGGAGAAGCAAGGTTACCCAAGAGACTCATGGGTTCAGCAGTAGAGGGCAGGAGGAGTCGGGGTAGACCAAGGAGAAGATACCTGGATTCGGTTAAGAATGATTTTGAAGTGATAGGCTTAACATCAGAAGAGGCATCAATGTTAGCACTGAATAGGGCATCATGGAGGAAATTTATAAGGGGGACTACGCTCCAGACTGAACGCTGAAAGACATAATCAGTCTTAAATGATGATGATGATGATGACTTTCACTTAGGATAGCAATGTCATCAGTGAATCGTCTCATTGATATCCTTTCACATGAATTTTAATTCGAGTCCTGAACTGTTCTTTTATTTCCATCATTGCTTCTTCGATATACAGATTGAGCAGTAGGGGTGAAAGATTACATCCCTGTCTTACATCCTTTTTAATCCGGGCACTTCGTTCTTGGTCGTCAACTCTTATTATTCCCTTTTCGCTATTGTACATAGTGTATACTACGCGTCTCTCCATGTAGCTGGCCCCTATTTTTCTCAAAATTTCGAACATTTTGCACCATTTTACATTTGCGAACGCTTTTCCCAGGTCTAGGAATCCTATAAACGTGTTTTGATTTTTCTTTAGTCTTGCTTCGATTATTAACCGCAACGCCAGAATTGCCTCTCTGGTGCCTTACCTTTCCTAAAGCTAAACTGATCGTCATCTAACACGTCCTCAGTTTTCTTTTCCATTCTTCTGTAAAATATTCTTGTCAGCAACTTGGATGCATGAGCTGTTAAGCAGATTGTGCGATAATTCTCGCACTTTACAGTTCTTGCAGTCTTGGAATTGTGTGGATGGTACTTTTCCGTAAGTCAGACGGTATTTCGCCAGACCCATACATTCTACACACCAACGTGAATAGTCGTTTTGTTGCCACTTCCCTCAAAGATTTTAGAAATACTAATGGGATGTTATCTATTCCTTCTGCCTTATTCGATCTTAAGTCTTCCAGAGCTCTTTTAAATTCGGATTGTAATACTGTAATCCTGTCTTTTGTATATCCTGTTTCTTCACCTATCACTTGATTGGTCAAGTCTTCGTCCTCACAGAGGCCCTCGGTGTAGTCTTTCCACCGATGTGCTGTCTCCTCTACATGTAACAATGAAATTTCCATTGCACTCTTAATGTTACCACCTTGCTTTTGAATACACCGAATCAGTTTGATTAACGGATAACTCCATGTTTAATGACTCGTACTCGGTTGCTGGCGTGGATGGCGAAAAGGGTGCGGTCCACTAATTATGCAGAACACAGAATGCCTGCGTTAAAGTTGAATACTACAAGGACAGTTCCAGAAGTATATTCCGATGCTGTTCGGTGTGCTGTGGACTGGGGGTAGCGGAGAGATTTCAACATAGCTGTGTCGCCCGGCTAGGTACGAGTTTGGCAGTGCCGCGGAGAGGTTACTGAACTGTTGTTTGCAGTGTAACTGTAACTCAGTGACCGCCATCACAGGAAGTCCAATCGCTTTTGAATTACGTGTTATAACCTGAAAGCTGTAGATCTTCATAGTGGACTGCGTACAGTATGCCCAGAGAACATTATGTCTGATAGTGCTGTAAGAAAATCGTGCCGTTTGTTTTGGGAAGGTCAGACGAATGTCCATGATGAAGAATAAAGTGGACGATCACCGGGTGTGACAAATGAATTTGTTTCAAAGGTTAAACAAAGAATTTTTAAAAAATGACAATTCATGTCTGCAGAATAGTGTGACAGTTTTCCTCAGATATCACGGACAGCGTTGTTCGACATTGAAGCTTGGTAATCACAAATATCGTGCCCGATGGGACTCAAGGCTTCTGGCTGCTGCCCACGAAGCGAAGATGATGGGATTCGCATTAATGTTTCCGATGAGGTACGATCTACATCTAAATTTGCATGATTATTCTGCAATTCACAATTAAAAGCCTGGCAGAGGGTTCATTCAACCACCTATAAGCTATTTCTCTGCCGTTCGGCTCTCGAGCAGCGGGAAATACTAACGTTTAATACTTTCTGTGCGAGGTCTGATTTCTCTTATTTTATTGTGATGATCCTTTTTCCCTATGTAGGTGGACGCCAAAAACATATTTTAACTTTCCAAGGAGAAAGTTGTTGGTTGAAATTTTATGAGAATCCTGCCACAACGAGAAAAGCCTTTCTTTTAATAAATTCCACCCCAATTCGTGTATCATGTCCGTGGCACTCTCTCCCCTATTTCGTGATAATATAAGACGTGCTGCCCTACTTTGAACTTTTTCGATGTCCTCCGTCAAACCTATCTCATGCGGATCCCACATTGCACAGCAATACTCCAGAAGAGTTCGGACAAGCGTAGTGTAAACAGTCTCGTTGGTAAAGTTGTTACATTCTCTAAGTGTTCTGTCAACAAATCGAAGTCTTTGGTTTGCTTTCCCAACAACATTATCTATGTGACTGTTCCAATTTCAATATTTTAAGTATTTAGTTGAGTTTACAGCTTTTAAATTTGTATGATATATTGTGTAACTGAAATTTTGCAGATTATTTTTAGTGCTCATGAGCATGACTTCACACTTTTCATTATTTAGAGTCAGGTGCAACTTTTTACACCATACAGATATCTTGTCTAAATCATTTTGCAATTCGTTTAGATCATTTGATGACTTTACATGACGGTGAATGTCACAGATATCTTGTCTAAATCATTTTGCAATTCGTTTAGATCATTTGATGACTCTACATGACGGTGAATGTCGCCATCACCTGCGAACATTATCAGAGGACTGCTCAAATTGTCTCCTAAATCGTTTATGTAGATCAGGAACAATAGAAGGCCTGTAACACTTTCTTGGGAAACACGAGATATTACTTCTGTTTTACTAGATGACCTTCCGTCAACTAACTGTGACCTTTCGGACAGGAAATCACGAATCCAGTCACACGCCTAAGACGATACTCCGTAGGTACGCAATTTAATTTGAAGTCACTTGTGAGAAACCATGTCAAAAGCCTTCTGGATATCTACAAATATGGAATTAATTTGACGTCCCCTGTCTATAGTGCTCATTATTTCGTGAGAATGAAGAGCTAGTTGCGTTTCACGAGAACGGTGTTTTCTGAATACGTGATGGCTATTTGTCAATAAATCGTTTTCTTCGAGGTGATTCATAATGTTCGATCACAGTATATGTTCCAAAATCCTCAGTTTTGTACGAAATTGTGACTTATAACTTTGATAATCAGATGTTTTGTGGACGAAGGGACCCAAAGCTTCTGACTGGTGTCCAGCTAATGAAGAGGATGGGAACCGCATTAACGTTTCTGATAGGGTACGATGTAGAACGAAACGAATTCCTCAGTCATCTTCTGGCTTCGGATGAAACATAGGTTGCTTATGCCAATTTGGAGATTAACCTTTGAACGGAGCGCGGTCACACTAGCTAACCTTTAAAGTTTCGTGAAAAATTTTGTGCACGAAAACCGATGAAAATTTTTTTGGGATAGAGACGGAGTACACCTTGTTGGATTTATTGAGCTGTAATATACTGAACTTCGAAATTTACGGGGAAACCCTAAATAAACTCAAAAGGGCCATCCAGAACAAAGGTGTGGGCTGCTGAGTTCTGGCATCGTTTTAGTGCATAATAGTGATAGGCCGCGCGCTGCAGTACTCGCACCTTCCTAAATGTTGATTTAAAAGTTTCGTCTAAGAATCCTCCGAACAGCCCTGATTTATCAGCCAGTGATTTTCGCCCGTTTCCAGAATTGAAACAATACCTGACGTCACAGCCGTTTTTAGATGGCGATGAGTTAAAGAATAGTGTTAACGGATACTTTAGCCACACGTGGCAAAATTGTACAACGAGACCACTGAAAAACTCGCTGTTCAATATGGAAAGTGCCCTAAAGTTGGAGGCAATTAGGTGGAACAAAAGCAGCTAGTTTTACGTTTAAGTTGTACATATAGAAAAAAGCCTTTAGAGTAATGGCGTTTTATAAATTAACGAAACTTACTGAAGATATTTTAATTGCGAAGTGTTGTAACTAACGACCAAAGCGTCTAGATCAGTGATGGTCCAATGAGGTGTTTAACTCGCGGAGTGTATAGAGTGTAGCTCAGGCTGGAGGCGATATTGGTCGGAGAGAAAAGGGCCACTTGCCTAGGATGTTTTTAATTATTCTCTGTATTTTGAAGTGTATATGCGTGTTTATGTCAGCAAACGCGTTTCGTTTTATTGAAATAAAACATCATCAATGGTTTGTAATGAAAGATATTTACAATTCGGTTTGTTTTCTGGGTCGAAATAAAGTTCGCTAAAAAAGCTGTTGATTTCACCTACGGTATTTTATGTCTGGTTTTCGCTCATATCGCCTCTGCTTGGACATTTTTGAAATATTTCTTCGTCTGGCAGTGTTGTTTCTGGCCTAATACCGCATAACTTTGCAGAACTATGCATTTCTTGATGAGTAACAGGTCCTAATGTAGCACCACTATTGTTTGTTTGTATCTTCCTGACTAAATATGCCTCGCGTGTTTTGTGTAGCATTATTAACTTGGCCGCTAGTTCTTTCTTTGACATAAAATTTTTCTCTTCCTCTACGATACGTCATATGTTTGTTGTTGTTGTCGTGGTATTCAGTCCAGAAACCGGTTTGATGCATCTGCCCATGCTATTCTATCCTGTGCAAGCTTCTTCATCTCCCAGTGCCTGCTGGAACCTACATCTTTCTGAATCTGCTTAGTGTATTCATCTCTTGGTCTCCCTGTACGGGTTTTACCCTCCACGCTGCCTTCCAGTACGAAATTAGTGATCCTTTGATGCCTCAGAACATGTCCTACCAACCGATCCCGTATTCTAGCCAAGTTGTACCACGAATTCCTCCTGTCCCCAATTCTATTTAGTACCTCCTCATTAGTTACGTGATATTCCCATCTAATTTTCAGTATCGTTCTGCAGCACCACATTTCGAAAGCTTCTATTCTCTTTTTGTCTAAACTATTTATCGGCCAGTTTCACTTCCATACATGGCTACACACTGCACAGAAACTTTCAGAAACGACTTCCTGAGACTTAAATCGATTACCGATGTTAACAAATTTCTCTCCATTAGAAATGTTGCCAGTCTACATTTTATAACCTATCTAATTCGACCATCATCAGTTATTTTGCTCCCCAAATAGCAATACTCATCTACTACTTTAAGTGTCTCATTTCCTAATATGTTTGTTATATCGCGTAATTTTGCTATTGCGTATTTACTTAATGTGTAAGAGAAATGAAGGTGTAATGACGAAGGCACGAATGGTGAGTATGTGTGTGTTTGTGGAGGGAGGGAGGGGGCTTCAATGATGAGTGTACAGTAAGAAAAAAGTAGTGGAATGGAGAGAGTATTGGAGGAAAAGGGAAAAAGGGGTGAGGAGCAAGAGGTGAAAGGAAAGGGGGAGGTGTAGAGGGTGAGAGAGTGTGATGGGAACGGAAAAAATGTTTTTTTTCCTGTCATTATGCGATTTTTTCAATTATTTTATACCGTTTCTAGTTGCCAACTTTTATCTGGTCATTGAGTAACTGTTTGTTGTTGGTTAATGCTTCGTGTATCTGAAAGTTTTCTTGAAAATGGAAGAGATGTCAGTTTTTACTCATTTTATGACGTCCATATCTTTTTTCTGTTTTTGTGGCCTACGGCATTACTGTTTAATGTGGTCTGAAAATGTTGAATGGTTTGTACTGTATTTTCATGCTCTCATGCGCTCTTTATATCTTGTCTCAAATGTCCTGTCAGTCGTCTCAATGTAGATTTTTTTTCAGTCTCTGCAAATAAGTTGGTATCTGTTTGGTTTCGGTTTCTGTACTGAGTTCTTTGTTTTGTAGGAAGTGTTTATGCCCCCTTTTTTTTAAATATATTACGTATTTTGTATGTGAATGTACTGTAATCGGTCTTTGTATGCCATTTTCTTATGATTGTGCTGCTTATATGTATTGTTGTGCTTCGGTTTGTTTGTTTCATCATTTGTGTCTTTCTTTGATGATGTTTTATTTCAATAAAATGTAATGCGTTTAGTGACACAACTCGCATTCTATTGTAGTCGCCAAAATGGAATTGAAGCATTTTCAATAATTATAAAGTAATAGAGGACAATATGACCATACAAATTAAAAAATTAACGGATCTTACTTTTCGAATAGGATTCATATTTAATATTCCATCAGTATAATTGTTTTACGAGTTTCTATTTTTAGATGCTGAAACGGTGCAACCTGACCTTCACAGGCACATGTCACTGTGACAGGTGGGCTGTTACAGCAAGTAACATACGTGAACAAGTCGTCTGGTTATTCGCGTGCCATTTTCTTGTGTGTGGCGTTATATTTATGGAGACCACTTGGTCTTACATACGATTTTCTCTATCCGTTTAACAGGTCGCGTGTAGCGCATAGGTTTCCCAGTTCCTTTCCCACGCTCGGCCAGCACCGCTGTTGAAGCTACTAGAGAGTTGTATATATACTGAAGCGACAGGGACCAAAACAAGAGCACCGATGACAACTCGCATCCTCCCTGGAACATTTTCTGCTGTCCGCTTCTCGTAGCAGATCTTGTTTCCGACGGTTGTTACGCTGTAAAACATTGCTTGACAGGTGCTGTTGCGTTGGACTCGCAAATGGAAAGAACGAGCCATGTTTTTCTGCGTAAAAACCCGATCAACTGCATCGACCGCAACGCCAGAGAAAAATCGTTCCCGCTTGACTTACCAAACAGAGTGTGCGGTCTGTAAGCCTGCACGCTTGCGATCAATTAGAAAGTTAAGTAAAGTACTTGTCAATGAATCAAGACGCTGGTTGCTTTTTTTGCGTCGCAGTGGACTGTTTACACAGCGCAAGAGGTGGCACAGTAGCTGGGAGGTTCAGATGGTCGACTGGACATTCAGATTTCTGTTTTCCGTTGTTTCCTTAGGCAAATACTGGGGAAGATCCCACGAAAAAGACTTCCTGGAGTCTGTTTGCGGCTATTAGTACATTTCGGTGGAAGACAGCAAATTAGTGCACGTGTTACGGTTAGACAATGACTTCTGAAAGTTCGTACAGTACTGAGAGAGTATTTGGGCATAAATTAGTTTTGTCACAGATCTTCTGTATAGTATGCTATCTCAAATATACGTACCTAGATCCGTAGGTTTATATTTTGAGTACTGAGAAAGCAATTACCGGAAGTGTGGTCAGATATCAATATCCAAAAGGCAACTGGCAGGCAGTTTTTCAGTGCATCAAATCGTTGCTACATATTAGCCGTAATGTTTTGCTCGTTGGACACCGGGATCCGACCATACGCCCGATTATCTAAGCGTGTCTGCCTGCTCTGTGGGGGACCTGGATAGAATTACGAGTTGCGCTAAGGACTTTTTACTTGGGTAGACTAGTTCAGTGCTATTCTTCCGACCCCATGAGGAAAACACAGGAGCTGCTGGAAGGAGAAGTGGGAGCTGCGGTCTCGAAAGCCGATACTGCTCTTAGGGAAAGCGATATATTGTCTACACACACCTCAATAATACCGTCTTAAATAGTCTCTTAAGCGGGTGGTTAAGCGAAGCGTCAATAAATGGCCACTGAATTTGTCCCAGAACTGAATAGGCTAGCCAAGTTATGATACAGAGAGAACTGGTAATTTTGATAACTACTTCAAGTGCTGTGCCCGTAACATACCTACACCGCGTGATCATACCCTAGTAACTCGGCAGCTTAAGTGGCTAATTCCAGTATTTTCCTCTGGTAAAGATTTTTCATACGTTCTGTAAGTGTGTCGTAAACAAGCGGAGAGTGGTACTGGACTCTAAAATTGTTCTAACACTCGTCTTGTAGCAAATTAACGTAGGCTGGGATGACAAAGTTTTTGCTGCGAAATGGTTCTTTTTGTTTTTAATGGATATGGATTACGTACCTGAGCAACACATTGCATACCGAAATTTGGCAATGAATGGATCTGTATTTGTCAAACCGGTAATGAAATGAAACATTCTGTTAAAATGTGGCTGTGGGTCTGTGGTAGATATTTTTAAGGAAGTTTTCCACATAATAATGGCCGCCGTGGCAAATGAATTAACTGCTACTCCAACGATAGTGTCGTCTGGAATAATGTGGAGTGGTTTGAAATTTAATCCACCACATTGACGTAGCTGCTGAACGAATAATTTACATCACCACTTTACATCAACGTTGCTTTAATTTACATAACCACTTTTACATCACAGTTGCTTGTCAAAGCCGGCCGGAGTGGCCGAGCGGTTCTAGGCGCTACAGTCTGGAACTGCGCTATCGCTACGCTCGCAGGTTCTAATCCTGCCTCGGACATGGATGTGTGTCATGTCCTTAGGTTAGTTAGGTTTAAGTAGTTCTAAGTCTAGGGGACTGATGAATGGTTCAAATGGCTCTGAGCACTATGGGACTTAACAGCTATGGTCATCAGTCCCCTAGAACTTAGAACTACTTAAACCTAACTAACCTAAGGACATCACACAACACCCAGTGGGACTGATGACCTCGGAAGTTAAGTCCCATAGTGCTCAGAGCCATTTGAACCATTTTTTTGCTTGTCAGATACTGGCAATGAAAAGTCTTGCACCATCAAAGTACGAAACGATTACCAACGTGTTGAGAGCACCTGCACAAGCTACAGTACCGGATTCGGCTACTGTGTTCAATAAAGCTCAACGGAATTTAAAATTCAGCGATAAATAAATAATTTTGGATAGAAGTACAATGAAAAGCTCCAGGTTTTCCAGCCGGATGTTATACGAGTGTCATTACCACCATTTTCTGACGAAACCTGAGATGCGAGAGCTTTTAATCAGCAATTATTATTGTTATAGTCTTTAGACCGAGGACTGATCTGATGTAGCTCTACGCGTTAGTTTACACTGAGGTAACAAAAATCATAGTATACCTCCTGATCTAGTGTCGGACCTCCTTTTGCCCTTCATAGCGCAGCATCCCGAAGTAGCATGGACTCAGCAAGTCATTGGAAGTCCTCTGCAGAAATATTGAGCTATGCTGTCTGTAAAGCCCATAATTGCGAAAGTGCTGCCGGAGCAGGATTTTGTGCACGAACTGACCTCTAGATTAATGTCGGGATATCTGAGTGGCAAAACCATTCGTTCGAATTGTCCAGAATGTTCTTCAAACCAATCGCAAAAAAATTGTGGCCCAGCGGCATGGCACATTGCCATCCATAAAAGTTCCATCGTTATTTAACATGAAGTACGTGAATTGCTGCATATGCTCTCCAAGTAGCTGAACATAACCATTTCCAAGGAAAGATCGATTCATTTGGTCGCCGGTCGAAGTGGCCGTGCGGTTAAAGGCGCTGCAGTCTGGAACCGCCGGACCGCTACGGTCGCAGGTTCGAATCCTGCCTCGGGCATGGATGTTTGTGATGTCCTTAGGTTAGTTAGGTTTAACTAGTTCTAAGTTCTAGGGGACTAATGACCTCAGCAGTTGAGTCCCATAGTGCTCAGAGCCATTTGAACCATTTGATTCATTTGGTCCAGAGAATCGCCGGCTGGTGTGGCCGAGCGGTTCTAGACGCTTCAGTCTGGAACCGGAACCGCGCGACCGCTACGATCGCAGGTTCGAATCCTGCCTCGGGCACGGATGTGTGCGATGTCCTTAGGTTAGTTAGGTTTAAGTAGTTCTGAGTTCTAGGGGACTGATGACCTCAGATGTTAAGTCCCATAGTGCTCAGAGCCATCTGAACCATTTGACCAGAGAATCCAGTCCATTCCATATAAACATAACCCACACCACTACGGATCCACCACCAGCTTGCATGGTGCCCTGTTGACAACTTGGCTCCATGGCTTCGTGGGGTCTACGCCACACTCGAACCTTATCATCAACTCTTACCAACGGGAATGGGGACTCATCTGACCGGTCCACGGTTGTCTAGGGTCCAAATGACATGGCCTCGAGCCCAGGAGGGGCATTGCAGGCGATCTTGTGCTGTTAAGCCGTCGGCACACGGACCGTACTGTCGAACGTTAACGTTGAGCGTGCCAAGTTCAACGTGCTGCTGAACGCTCAGGCACGATGCGACTTGTGCATACGGTACGTGGGTACCAACGTGGTATACGCCATCGCAACGCACTCCAGCGGCAGTTTGAGGGATGTTTCTAGTTCGTAAATCACACTGTTTACTCAAGGGGCGCGAGTAAAATTCCCACGTTAGCTCTATTAAAACGCACATTTCTTCCATCGTCCAGGAAAAGGATAGTACCATGTCCAATCAATAAGGGCACAGGCTTAAAGTTCCATTACATACAGTGCGGTACAAATTTGGAATACTTCTCCGCATAAGATAAACATTATTTCATCATTCGCAGATTTTAGTAAAACCCCAAGTCAGTTTACTTGATCACTGTTCCTACCCAGTAGCAGAATCTTTGCAACATGTGAATTACGAAGCGTAAATGAAAAAGGAGCAAAATATCTTTTTACAAGTAGCGCAAGCTGTCCTGTAGATTAAGCCAAACCAACAAAGTCACCCCTCAAAAAAAGGTGAACTTATATTTACATAACATCAAATGTTACAGCATATAATTATATAAAACTAACCATAATGTGTGAGAACTAAATAAAAACGCGAATTTTAAGAAAAAAAAATGTTTAGGAGTAAGAGGACGCGAACCCCCGCCCTACCAATAATTCGTCTCTAGGCAAAGCCGTTACTCATTACCCTAAACCAGCAACAGGCTACTATTCCTTAAAGATATTGTGTTACCCCTTGCTAAAAACGTTAATCGAAGATAATTATGTTATTAATTGGAATTTAATTATAACAAATTGCACTAAGAACAATGCGTTTTGGGTGGATCTTCAGTGTGTCGCTAACTTCTAATAGCCTACTCTCATAATACGCTCATTACAATAATTCTGTTGCCATGAATACGATGTTTCTCATTATTTTATTGGAACGAATCACACAGCTAACAACGGGTTTTCCAGTGATTCTCAGTTTACTGGTGCTCAGAAACGGCATACATACGTATAGACTCTAACGAATGCCAATATGGCGACTCACAACTCTGTACTGAAGGGAGACGGCGTGCGTGTGACGTAGGTGGCGTTGTGCCATCTCATTGGTCAACGCTCAGCCGCACGCTCAGAATAACTGACATGCCAGATATTGCTCTGCACGTTCGGAAAGACTCCCGAACGTGCTATTCCACGCTATGACGTCAGAAACTGGGTACGCTCAACGCTCAACGTTCGGATGCACGGTCCGTGTGCCGACGGCTTTAGCAAAGGTACTCGTGTCGGGCATCTGCTGCAACAGTCCATTAACCCAAAATTTCGCCACACTGTCCTAGCTGATACGTTTGTCGTACGTCCCGCAGTTATTTCAGTATTGCTTGTCTGTTAGCACTTACAACTCTACGCAAACGTCTTTTCTCTCGGACGTTAAGTGAAGGCCGTCGGCTACTGCGTTGTCCGTGGTGAGAGGTAGCGCCTGAAATTTAGTATTCTGAGCACACACTTGACACTTTGGATCCCGCAGCACTGAATTCCCTGACGATTTCCGAAATGCAATGTCCCATGTGTCTAGCTCCAGCTACCCTTCCGCGTTAGCGTCTATTAATTCCCGTCGTGAGGCCATGATCACGTCAGACATCATCTCGCATGAATCATCTGAATACAAACGACAGCTCCGCCAATACACTGCCCCTTTATAACTTACGTACGCGATACTACCGCCATCTGTATAAGTGTGTATCGCTGTCTCATGACTTGTCATCTCAGTTTATCCTCTGCAATACTCTGCATCAGGGCATAGCATTGGTGCTTCTATCCGTTTGCACCTGACTGATATATTTGAGGCTTCGTGTCCCTTCACAAGCCTTACCTCTATTGGAATGGAAATGAAGTCCCATGCTTCTTTACAGAGCGTAGGGGAACGATGCGGGAGACCCGCACCGCCTTACTAGGCAAGGTCCTAATGGAGGTGGTTTGCCGTTGCCTTCCTCCAACCGTAATGGGGTTAATGATGATGATGAAGACGACACAACAACACCCAGTCATCTCGAGGCAGGAAAAATCCCTGACCCCGCCGGGAATCGAACCCGGGACCCCGTGCTCGGGAAGCGAGAACGCTACCGCGAGACCACGAGGGCGGACTTACCTCTATTACCAAATTATTATTCTTGTTGCCTCCTTTTGCGTCAGACCAACCTATCCCTTCGTCTAGTCAAGCTACAACCAAAGCTCTCATCATCCGATTAGGCTCAGTACCTCTTGACTGATTATCCAATCCACCCAAAAAGTCATTCGTCACATCACATTTGAAAAACTCGTCTTATTACCTGTAACGCTTATCCTCTACGTTTCCCTTCCACGTAAGGCTGTACTCCAGATAAATACTTTCACAAACGGTTAAAATTTATGTTCGATCCTACCGTGATATCCTCTTTCAGAATAGCTATATAAAAACTGTATTCTAAGTCCTGCCCGCGTAGCCGCCCGCATTAGCATGCCGCTCCCTAACTTCAAAGAGGCCCGCCGGTCCAGGCGGATTAAAGATGAGAGCATGTGTCCTGGCAGCCAGTCTGGATATGGTTTTTTAAGAGGTTTCCCATATCCAGCTTGCTCAATACCGGGCTGGTTAAGACTCTTATAACGTGAGATGAACTGCCCGCCACGTTTTCCCCAGAGTGTAGGATAAAAAATGGTTCAAATGGTTCTGAGCACTATGGGACTTAACATCTGTGGTCATCAGTCCCCTAGAACTCAGAACTACTTAAACCTAACTAACCTAAGGACATCACACACATCCATGCCCGAGGCAGGATTCGAACCTGCGACCGTAGCGGTCACGCGGTTCCAGACTGAAGCGCCTAGAACCGCACGGCCACAACGGCCGACCAGTGTAGGATATTCAAACTCGTTTACATACACTCCTGGAAATGGAAAAAAGAACACATTGACACCGGTGTGTCAGACCCACCATACTTGCTCCGGACACTGCGAGAGGGCTGTACAAGCAATGATCACACGCACGGTACAGCGGACACACCAGGAACCGCGGTGTTGGCCGTCGAATGGCGCTAGCTGCGCAGCATTTGTGCACCGCCGCCGTCAGTGTCAGCCAGTTTGCCGTGGCATACGGAACTCCATCGCAGTCTTTAACACTGGTAGCATGCCGCGACAGCGTGGACGTGAACCGTATGTGCAGTTGACGGATTTTGAGCGAGGGCGTATAGTGGGCATGCGGGAGGCCGGGTGGACGTACCGCCGAATTGCTCAACACGTGGGGCGTGGGGTCTCCACAGTACATCGATGTTGTCGCCAGTGGTCGGCGGAAGGTGCACGTGCCCGTCGACCTGGGACCGGACCGCAGCGACGCACGGATGCACGCCAAGACCGTAGGATCCTACGCAGTGCCGTAGGGGACCGCACCGCCACTTCCCAGCAAATTAGGGACACTGTTGCTCCTGGGGTATCGGCGAGGACCATTCGCAACCGTCTCCATGAAGCTGGGCTACGGTCCCGCACACCGTTAGGCCGTCTTCCGCTCACGCCCCAACATCGTGCAGCCCGCCTCCAGTGGTGTCGCGACAGGCGTGAATGGAGGGACGAATGGAGACGTGTCGTCTTCAGCGATGAGAGTCGCTTCTGCCTTGGTGCCAATGATGGTCGTATGCGTGTTTGGCGCCGTGCAGGTGAGCGCCACAATCAGGACTGCATACGACCGAGGCACACAGGGCCAACACCCGGCATCATGGTGTGGGGAGCGATCTCCTACACTGTCCGTACACCACTGATGATCGTCGAGGGGACACTGAATAGTGCACGGTACATCCAAACCGTCATCGAACCCATCGTTCTACCATTCCTAGACCGGCAAGGGAACTTGCTGTTCCAACAGGACAATGCACGTCCGCATGTATCCCGTGCCACCCAACGTGCTCTAGAAGGTGTAAGTCAACTACCCTGGCCAGCAAGATCTCCGGATCTGTCCCCCATTGAGCATGTTTGGGACTGGATGAAGCGTCGTCTCACGCGGTCTGCACGTCCAGCACGAACGCTGGTCCAACTGAGGCGCCAGGTGGAAATGGCATGGCAGCCGTTCCACAGGACTACATCCAGCATCTCTACGATCGTCTCCATGGGAGAATAGCAGCCTGCATTGCTGCGAAAGGTGGATATACACTGTACTAGTGCCGACATTGTGCATGCTCTGTTGCCTGTGTCTATGTGCCTGTGGTTCTGTCAGTGTGATCATGTGATGTATCTGACCCCAGGAATGTGTCAATAAAGTTTCCCCTTCCTGGGACAATGAATTCACAGTGTTCTTATTTCAATTTCCAGGAGTGTATGAGTCATGATGAGAGTGAAGATTTGCAATTATATGTATTGAAGGATTCATCGTAAACATGGGTGTCTGCTCAGCTGTAAACTACACTAACCATTTGAAAAATGGTTTTCGCTTGTTTAAATATCCATGTGAACGAAGAAAAATATGGGCCTATGGGCCATAAATTGTGGCAGAGGTATCTGGGAACCAGAACCTGGTACTCAATTGTGTACTGGAAGTATATGTTAATAAACGTAGTTGTGAACATGGAATCACTTCTATACAACTGCGTCTCCCCCCCCACCCCCCAATCTAAAACTACATTGAAAGAGTTCATATCAAAATGTTTCTGTTTTTGTGATATTTTTGCAATTGGGAAAGTGGAGACGAATATTTATTGTGATTTATTTATACATCGTTATCGTATACATACATCGTATATATACACAAACTGAGTATTGCGTAATCCTATTTCTTGTGTGTGTGTGTGTGTGTGTTTGAAGTTTACGGGCGCTAAACAGCGTGGTCATCAGCGCCCAAACGCATAAAAACAAGAACACATGCAGTGAAGGGACTAAGACAAACAGCGAAGAAGGAGAACGGCTAAAACACACAGACCTGATGCAGTTCCAAATCCTCACACACAGAGGCAAAACGAGAGGAGAAGGGACACACTAAAAAGGAAAGGAAACACAAGGAAAAGAGAACAGAAACCGAAGGGAAACAAGGAGGTAATCGTGACTGGCTGACCTCTTACCTAAAACCTGGGTGAGCCAGTCACCCAGCAGCACATTAAAACCCTCTCCCTAAAATCCGAGGCAACAAATTGGACAGGACACAAAACCGTAAGACCTTAACTACAGTCGTTGCGTCATCTTGTAAAATAGAGGGCAAATCCGGTGGCAAGGAAACCACCGCCCTCTGGTCAGAGAATAAAAGACAGTCAAGTAAAATGTGGCGGACAGTAATCTGGACGCCACAAGAACTGCAGATTGGGGGGTCCGCCCGCCGGAGTAAAAAACCATGCGTTAAGGGACTGTGCCCGATGCGGAGGCGAGTGAGGAGAACCTCACCCCGCCTGCATGACTGGTAGGACGTACGCCATGGCCGCGTGGTAGCCTTGACCAGACACAGCTTATTGTCACCGACTGCCAGCCACTCCTCTTCCCACTGACGCATAACACAAAACGCAGGAGGGAGGTAACAGCATGGAGGGGGACGGCACATTCAAAAACGTGAGGGAGGGAACATGCATCTTTGGCAGCCACATCCGCCAGTTCGTTTCCCCTAATACCCACGTGCCCCGGTACCCAGCAGAAGGACACCACCTTCCCCTGCCGTTGCAGGTGGAGGAGGGCATCATGGATGTTCTGGACGACCGTATCCGCTGGGTACAAGTGTTGCATGGTCTGAAGGGCACTCAGGGAGTCAGAACAGATGAGGAACCTAAGACTGGGAACACACCGCATCTGCTCCAATGTCCGCAAGATCGCAAACAATTCGGCATCAAAGATGGTAAACGCTGCAGGAAGCCGTAACTTGACGACTCGATCAGGGAAAACAACAGCACAACCAACAGAGTCCCCCTGTTTAGAGCCATCCGTAAATACTGGTACATGGTCGGGATGCTGGTTTAAAATATCATAAAATAAGGATATAGATAAAGTAGGACGAGTGGCGATTATGATATTTTTGTAGCAGACTGATCATTCCGAGGGAACCTACTCAAGTAACATAACCTTCACAGAATAAAGTTTTGGCCACAACTCAACAAGCAACAAATTTTCTGTCTTTCGTCTTTTTGTGTTAGTGATAAAGATATTTAATAACACTGCGAATTCCAGACACACAAATTTGCGTGCGTTTGGTGGGATTAGGGAGGGGAGGGGGGCGGTAGTTACGTAGGCAAGAACTAATTTAATCTAACGAACAAAAAGTGACATAAAATGTTAATTTTGAGTACTAGGCCTATACGAACATATTTATAGAGTTGAATTCATGCATGGTACAACTCCCCATCTCTACAATAAAACTGTCACACTTCTTAAATTACCTACTTATGATTAGAAAATAAACACCACTCTTGCAATTTGCTATATACGGGTAGAAACAAATGTATAGGCAGAGGGTATTACTGCATAACGCCAATATTTGAAGACATTGGTACGGAGTTGTTAACGCATTATATTAAATATTTAGGAACTATCACGAAAGTTAGGAGCCTAGATTTCTATAGCCGTGTAATTTTACATTCCAGTTCTTCTGTTTTACGAAAAAGGCGGCCTCTATGCACCTTAATTACTGTTCGGTACACTTCATAAATGCAATATCAAATTTTTTTTAAGAAATTTTGTAAAACGTTGCTTGAATAGGTTAACCAACCACAAGGTAAACATTGCCGAATACTCAGAATTGACGAAAGCATGGCGGACGATTCAAAGTGGTCTAGGAGCTCTGGGGCTGGTACATACGCCACGTGTCAGAGTCGGAAACGCTTCAAAGACATTCGCACATTTTTCACGTGGGATAACACAAAACACACACAGAGTTGGGGTACACAGATTCCGTTCCGGGAGAAAGGGTTGGCTACACCACCCTCTACTGCAGCAATTAATATGGCGAACCCGAGAAGATAAAGGGCTGGAAAAAGAAGATTTTATATCCTGTCTGCTTCTGCTATCGCCAATTACGAGGGCTCGATAAATGTGAGTGGCAGCACTGTCGTAGCATGAGGGATGTGCCTCTCAGTTGAAGTGTAGTGAGTCACGAAAAAATCAAATGGCTGGAATCACTATGGGACTTAACACGTGAGGTCATCAGTCCCCTAGAGTTAGAACTACTTAAACCTAACTAACCTAAAGACATCACACACATCCATGCCCGAGGCAGGATTCGAACCTGCGACCATAGCAGCAGCGCGGTTCCGGACTGAAGCGCCTAGAACCGTTCGGCCACAGCGGCCGGTTAGTGAGTGACGGATGTGTGATTCAGTTGCAGGTTCCACTGTCTGAAAGTGCGGGAGGCCAATTCAAACGCCCTAACGCTATTTTCAGGAAACTCGAACGACGTGCGTGGGTCGCAATTGAAGTGATACGTGGTCAGGGCGCACAACAAAGGCTTCTGGGACTGCGTGGAGCGTGTGGTGATGCAGCATTGCTATATCGTACGGTGTTTCGGGATGGCAAGGATGTCATTCAAGATCGGCCCCGTTCGGAACGACCCCCACGGATGACATGAAAATTGGTCTCCTCGCCCCTCTGCTGGTCTGCGCGTGAGGTAGCTGCAGAGGTAGACGTGTGCCATGAAACAGTGCTCCACATTTTGCACGATATTCTTTAGTGTAGCAAAACTGCAACAAGTTGAGTACAGCATGCATTCGGCCGCTGTGTTATGTGGCTAGTAGCTAGTGGGAATGATGCGTTATCGGTCAGCCGTTGAAACTGCGGTATTAGTTGACCTTCGTCCTCCATACGACAGCTTTCTTTACAAATTCAGGTATTAAGGGTTAATTGTAATGTTTACCGTTCAAGTGCGCCCCGACAGTATGCGTCCTGTGAAACACACACAAAATCTCTCCTTTTTGTCTTTCTTTACCGCGGTGTTATCGAGTAAATTTTTTCTAATGACGGAAATAAGTCGTGTAACAGACACGGAGATAGAGCACCTGCTTTTAGAAGTTGACGATAATTTCGGTGACAGTTCTGAAAGTTTTCAAGATATGGATGTTGAGGCTAGTGAAAGTGACTTCGATTCAGAATCAACTGAGGACGAGACAGTACTGTAGCGGATGGTACCTAGTGCATTCGTGTGTGCTAGTTTAGTTCGAGATCAAAATTTGTTCAGTGGCTGTAGTGGTACAGTTGTGCCTCTAAAACAATATGATGTGATGAATTGTTTTATGTGTTTTGTGAATGATGCTTTGTGGAAAATAATAGCTGACAAACGAACTTATATGCACAGCATTTCATAGCTTCTCGTCACAATTTATCAGTACGCTCAAGCGTTCGTAGTGGGCAGGACACTACAAGGGTTGAGGTAAAAACACTTATTGGAAATGTCGTGTGGCTAGGGCCTCCCGTCGGGTAGACCGTTCGCCTGGTGCAGGTCTTTCAATTTGACGCTACTTCGGCGACCTGCGCGTCGATGGGGATGAAATGATGATGATTAGGACAACACAACACCCAGACCCTGAGCGGAGAAAATTTCCGACCCAGCCGGGAATCGAACCCGGGCCCTTAGGATTGACAGTCTGTCACGCTGACCACTCAGCTACCGGGGCAGACCAAAACACTTATTGGAAAGCTAGTACTTCAGGTAATACTTCATAGACCAGAATACAAGATGTACTTTTGGAAGAGAGAATCAGGTGACACACGTTTCTTCATCTTTTGTTGAAGTTGCTGCAGTTTGATGACAACACCTCGTGTGGTCCACTAGTCACTATCAGTAGAAAAGTATTCAAAATTCACTCGATTATGGAGCATCTGTGGTTTAAATTCAGATCAGTATACATGCCAGAAAGGAACACAACCGTTTGCGAATCGTTGTTACTCTGGAAACAACAGCTTGGATGAGGCAATTTATTCCATCAACAGCGCAGCAGATTCGGGGTCAAATTTTACGAACTTTGTGAAAGCAACTCCTGGTATGTAAGTGACTGTATTGTTTACACTGGAAAGGACATTAAATATGGTAGCCACTATCCAGAATAAAGAATAACCTCTGGAATTGTTTTGGAGCTTGCACATGTTCTACTAGATAAAGGTCACTGTATTTATCTCTACGCCGACCGGTGTGGCCGTGCGGTTCTAGGCACTTCAGTCTGGATCCGCGTGACCGCTACGGTCGCAGGTTCGAATCCTGCCTCGGGCATGGATGTGTGTGATGTCCTTAGGTTAGTTAGGTTTAAGTAGTTCTAAGTTCTAGGGGACTGATGGCCACAGATGTTAAGTCCCATAGTGCTCAGAGCCATTTGAACCATTTATCTCGACAACTGGTAGACCAGTCCAGAAATGGTGGGCAAACTAACCACCAATAACACCGATGTTGTCGGAACTATGCAGAGGTTTTCCCGACTTCATAAAAAAGGAAACAAAAACTGAAAAAAGAAAGTACATAACAGGGTACAGAAGTAAGCAGGTGATAATTAAAGGGTATAGCAAAACTGGTGTTATGATCAGCACTTTGCATAATGATACATTTTTAAATGTATACTCGAAGAAGGGAATCGTTCAAAAGCCACATGTTGTCTTAGATTACAACGAGAATATAGAAGGCGTGGATAGGTGCGATTTTCAGTTGCACAGCTACCAAATGGCCAGGATCAGGCGGAAAAAGTATTATCAGCAGCTTTTCCGCCACTTGGTGGACGTAGAAAGCTTCAGTGCATACGTTCTGTGCAAGAAGCATGATGGCGAATAAAGTAGATTGACGTTCATGATTAGTCTTGGCGATCAGATGACCATATCTTCACCACAACAATGGACGTCAGCAGGACGCCTACCTAGAGTAGGAAGTTCACTGAGGCTTTTTGCAGATGATGCTGTGGTGTATCGAGAGGTTGTAACAATGGAAAATTGTACTGAAATGCAGGAGGATCTGCAGCGAATTGACGCATGGTGCAGGGAATGGCAATTGAATCTCAATGTAGACAAGTGTAATGTGCTGCGAATACACAGAAAGATAGATCCTTTATCATTTAGCTACAAAATAGCAGGTCAGCAACTGGAAGCAGTTAATACCATAAATTATCTGGGAGTACGCATTAGGAGTGATTTAAAATGGAATGATCATATAATGTTGATCGTCGGTAAAGCAGATGCCAGACTGAGATTCATTGGAAGAATCCTAAGGAAATGCAATCCGAAAACAAAGGAAGTAGGTTACAGTACGCTTGTTCGCCCACTGCTTGAATACTGCTCAGCAGTGTGGGATCCGTAGCAGATAGGGTTGATAGAAGATATAGAGAAGATCCAACGGAGAGCAGCGCGTTTCGTTACAGGATCATTTAGTAATCGCGAAAGCGTTACGGAGATGATAGATAAACTCCAGTGGAAGACTCTGCAGGAGAGACGCTCAGTAGCTCGGTACGGGCTTTTGTCAAAGTTTCGAGAACATACCTTCACCGAAGAGTCAAACAGTATATTGCTCCCTCCTACGTATATCTCGCGAAGAGACCGTGAGGATAAAATCAGGGAGATTAGAGCCCACACAGAGGCATACCGACAATCCTTCTTTCCACGAACAATACGAGACTGGAATAGAAGGGAGAATCGATAGAGGTACTCAAGGTACCCTCCGCCACACACCGTCAGGTGGCTTGCGTCTTAGAGCCAGGCATTTTCCAGACCTTCTGCCGCCCAGAACGAAGGAAAAACCAAGAAAGTGTGTGGTGTGCACGATAAAAGGCCTTCGCAAAGAGACTTCATACGCAATAAGTGAATGAATTTGACAAAGGCCGAGGAAGCCTACGTTTATAGACTTGATACTGTTGCGCAGAACGTGGAGTTTCTTTGTGTGCAGTATGTTGCTTTAAAATGTTTTGCACTGAAAGCGACTTGTAATATCGTGAAAATAAATTTTGGTTAACTTCTGCAACTTATTTTATTCATTCCCACACAATATCAATTTAAATTCAAAAATGATAACATGAAGGAAAACTTTTGTGCGTGAATACAATGTACCACCGCGCCAGGGTGCGCTGGCGCATCGTTACCCACTAAGGACGCCAACTACGTACTTAGCAGGTTAAATGGGACAATCCAATGAATCAAAATGCCCTGGTTCTACTCACCCATAGAACCAGTTAGTTCAAATGGCTCTGGGCACTATGGGACTTAACTTCTGAGGTTATCAGTCCCCTAGAACTTAGAACTACTTAAACCTAACTAACATAAGGACATCACATACATCCATGCCCGAGGCAGGATTCAAACCTGCGACCGTAGTGCGGTTCCAGACTGTAGCGCGTAGAACCGCTAGGCCACTCCGGCCGGCAGAACCAGTTGGTACCAAAGTGATGGTTATTGTGGCTTGTGTTACCTTTTGGTTAATCCCACGTTGTACCGCAGGGACAGACGGACACTGCGGCCTACTAATGCAATTTCTTGCGGCATCACCTACGTCCCGCACCGAGAAGAAAGCGACGGCACTTTCTGGCACTGCATCCCATCATCATTAATGACAGGGTACGATATCACGCAACGAATTCCGTGCAGGAACTCCTGTGTACCTGGGGGTGGGGCATACTGAAACATCCATCACTTCACCGAAATGAGTACGTGAGATTACGACCTGTTCGCCAAAATGAAGGAATCTCTTCGTGTCACGTGCTACAACACAAGAGAAGGCATCATCCATGCCATAGGGCGGACCTTAAGAAACATCGATAGAGATGGACATGCTGACGGTGTTCAACGCCTTTCATCTCCGTGGGGGAAGGTGATGGACATACGGGGTGACAATATTAAGGATATGTGATATGGTGAATGACTGTCAATGAAGTCTGGTGTGAATTATAAGAGTGTTGTCACTGATTTTTATCCAATCCACTATTTTGCTGTCCAGATAACAAAGCTCGTTTATTTTAATTTATTTTTTTTTGAGTCTCAGTTCCTAACGTAATTTCCTGTTGCCGCCTAATGATGCGGCTCCTACCATCCCCCTGTTTTATTGATGTTCATCTTATAACCTCTTTTTTGACACTAGCCATTTCGTTCAGTTGATCTTCCAAGTCCTTTGCTGTCTCTTACTCAACTTTAATTCCTTTACCAAATATCTCCTGGGTATCCTGCAGTGCTCACTCTGTGTACAGACTGATGAACAC